>NW_027182822.1:1272500-1490000 GCF_041146395.1 Eulemur rufifrons | reverse complement strand
TTAGGGTCAGGGTTAAATGCTTGGGTGCGGGTAATGGTTAGGGTCATTATTTAGGTTCACGGATAGGGTTAGTGTTAGCATTAGGGCTTAAGGTTAGGATTAGGCGGTAGGTTAGATTTAGGGTTAGATCTAGGCGTTAGGGTAAGGGCTAGCGTTAGGGTTAAGAGATAGGGTTAGGTTTAATGCTTAGGGTTAGGGTTAGGGTTAGGGATAAGGGATCCCATTAGCATTAAGGGTCTTCCCTACTGTAGTGTTAAGGGTTAGGCTTAGAGTTAAAGTTTAAGGTTAGGGTCAGTGTTAAGATTTAGGGTGAGGGTTAACGGTTAGGGTAAAGGTTAAGCGTTAGGGTTAGGGATTAGTGATTAGGGTTTTTGGTTAGTGTTAGGTTTAGCGGTTAGAAATTACTGTTTTATGAAGGGGTATGGTTAGAAATAGGATTGGGGTTAGAGTTAGGGTGAGGTATAGGGGTTAGGTTTAGGGGTTAGTTTTAGGGTAAAAGGATAGGATTAGGGTTACGGGTTGGGCTTATGTTTAGGGTTAAAGTTTACTGCTAGGGTTAGAGATAGGGTTCAGGGTTAGTTTTAGGGGTTCTGGTTAGGGTTAGGTGTTAGGTTAGTGTCAGGGTTAGGTCTAGTCGTGAGGGTAAGGTTTAGGGTTAGCTTTAAGAGCTAGGATTACGTTTAATGGTTAGGATTAGGATTAGGGTTAAGGGTTAGGGTTAGGGTTAAAGGTTACTCTTAGGTTTAACGGTTACACTTTGGTTTAGGGTTGAGGTTTACGGTTAGGGTTAAGATGAGGGGTTAGGGTTTGGTACAGGGTTAGGGTTAAGTGTTAGGTTTAGGGTTGAAGATTAGGATTAGGGTTAGGATTAAAGGTTAGCGTGAGAGTTAACGCTTAGGGTTAAGGTTAAGTGTTAGGGTTTAGGGTTAGGGTTAGGGTTAGTTTTAGGGTTAGAGTTATGTGCTATGGTTTGTGTTAGAGGTTAGGGTTAGGTTTACTGATCATGGTTAGGGTTAGGTTTAGGGGTTAGCATTAGGGTTAGGGTTAGGGTTAGTGTTAAGGGATAGGATTAGGGTTAAGTGTTGGGCTTAGAGTTAGGGTTTAGTGTTAAGGTTCGCATTAAGGATTAGGGTTAGGGTCAGGGTTAAATGCTTGGGTGCGGGTAATGGTTAGGGTCAGGCTTTAGGTTCACGGATAGGGTTAGTGTTAAGGGTTACGGGTAGGTTTAGGGTTCAGGGTTAGTGTTAGCATTAGGGCTTAAGGTTAGGATTAGGCGTTAGGTTAGATTTAGGGTTAGATCTAGGCGTTAGGGTAAGGGCTAGTGTTAGGGTTAAGAGATAGGGTTAGGTTTAATGCTTAGGATTAGGGTTAGGGTTTGGGGTTAAAGTAAGTGTTAGGGGTTAGGTTTAAGGATCCAAGGTTAGGGTTATTTTTAGCTGTAGTGTGAGGGTTAGGGATAAGGGATCCCATTAGCATTAAGGGTCTTCCTTACTGTAGGGTTAAGGGTTAGGCTTAGAGTAAAGGTTAAGGTTAGGGTCAGGGTTAAGTTTTAGGGTGAGGGTTAACGGTTTGGGTAAAGGTTAAGCGTTATGGTTAGGGATTAGTGATTAGGGTTTTTGGTTAGTGCTAGGATTAGCAGTTAGGAGTTAGTGTTTTATGAAGGGGTATGGTTAGAATTAGGATTGGGGTTAGAGTTACGGTGAGGTATAGGGGTTACGTTTAGGGGTTCTGGTTAGGGTTAGGTGTTAGGTTAGTGTCAGGGTTAGGTCTAGTCATCAGGGTAAGGTTTAGGGTTAGCTTTAAGAGCTAGGGTTAGGTTAATGGTTAGGATTAGGATTAGGGTTAAGGGTTAGGGTAAGGCTTAGGGGTTAGGGTCAAGGGTCAGGGTCAAGGGTTAGGGTTTTTGTTAGGCATAGCGTTGGGGTTAGAAGTAAGGGTTACTGTCAGTGTTAGGCTTGTAGGTAGGGTTACGGTTAGGGTTAGCGGTTTAGAATTAGGGTTAG
Organism: Eulemur rufifrons; assembly: GCF_041146395.1. Taxonomy (NCBI): domain Eukaryota; kingdom Metazoa; phylum Chordata; class Mammalia; order Primates; family Lemuridae; genus Eulemur; species Eulemur rufifrons. Next base: position 1,487,997 of record NW_027182822.1, on the reverse strand, counting down.
GGATTAGGTGTCACAGTGATGACTAGGAGATAGGGTTAGAATTATAGGATGGGGTTGTTCTCAGGTAATGGATTATGCATTAACGTTAGGATAAGAGGTTAAAGTTAGGCGCACAGTGAGGTTTACGTGTTAAGGGGAGAAATAGGAACAGGGTTGGGTGTTATGTTCAGGGTTAGGGTTATCTGTTAAAGGTATTGTTTATGCTTAGCGCACGGGCCCTGTCTGCATTAGGCTGGCGGGGGGAGTTTAGGGGGCTGGGATTGTACCCGGGAACCCACTCTATCATACTCTGGGTATGGGCCCGTGGGTTTCATGCAGGACACAGTGGTAGAGCCTCCTTTCACGCATGGCATGGGAGGATTGCAGGCTTTCTAAACTCTAAGAAAGCAAGAAGTCTGAGAATTAGATATAGGGTTAGGATTCTGGTTAGGGTTAAGCATGAAGTTTAGTGTTAGGGTGAGGGCTTAGGGTTAGGGAATATGGTTAGGGTTAAACGTTACTCTTAGGTTTAACGGGTACACTTTGGTTTAGGGTTGAGGTTTACGGTTAGGGTTAAGATGAGGGGTTAGGGTTTGGTACAGGGTTAGGGTTAAGTGTTAGGTTTAGGGTTGAAGATTAGGATTAGGGTTAGGATTAAAGGTTAGCGTGAGAGTTAACGCTTAGGGTTAAGGTTAAGAGTTAGGGTTTAGGTTTAGGGTTAGGGTTAGGGTTAGTTTTAGGGTTAGAGTTATGTGCTATGGTTTGTGTTAGAGGTTAGGTTTAGGTTTACTGGTCACGGTTAGGGTTACGTTTAGGGGGTAGCATTAGGGTTAGGGTTAGGGTTAAGGGATAGGATTAGGGTTAAGTGTTGGGCTTAGGGTTAGGGTGTAGTGTTAGGTTTATCATTAAGGATTAGGGTTAGAATCAGGGTTAAATGCTTGGGTGCGGGTAATGGTTAGGGTCAGGGTTAAGGTTCACAGATAGGGTTAGTGTTAAGGGTTACGGGTAGGTTTAGGGTTCAGGGTTAGTGTTAGCATTAGGGCTTAAGGTTAGGATTAAGCGGTAGGTTAGATTTAGGGTTAGATCTAGGCGTTAGGGTAAGGGATAGCGTTAGGGTTAAGAGATAGGCTTAGCTTTAATGCTTAGGATTAGGGTTAGGGTTTGGGGTTAAAGTAAGTGTTAGGGGTTAGGTTTAAGGATCCAAGGTTAGGGTTATTTTTAGCTGTAGTGTTAGTGTTAGGGATAAGGGATCCCATTAGCGTTAAGGGTCTTCCTTACTGTAGGGTTAAGGGTTAGGCTTAGAGTTAAAGGTTAAGGTTAGGGTCAGTGTTAAGATGTAGGGTGAGGGTTAACGGTTAGGGTAAAGGTTAAGCGTTAGGGTTAGGGATTAGTGATTAGGGTTTTTGGTTAGTGTTAGGGTTAGCGGTTAGGAGTTAGTGTTTTATGAAGGGGTATGGTTAGAATTAGGATTGGGGTTAGAGTTAGGGTGAGGTATAGGGGTTATGTTTAGGGGTTAGTTTTAGGGTAAAAGGATAGGATTAGGGTTACGGGTTGGGCTTAGGTTTAGGGAAAAGTTTACTGCTAGGGTTAGGGATAGGGTTCAGGGTTAGCTGTGGGGTTCTGGTTAGGGTTAGGTTTAAGTTAGTGTCAGGGTTAGGTCTAATCGTGAGGGTAAGGTTTAGGGTTAGCTTTAAGAGCTAGGGTTAGGTTTAATGGTTAGGATTAGGATTAGGGTCAAGGGTTAGGGTAGGGGTTAGGGTGAAGGGTTAGGGTTTTTGTTAAGCACAGCGTTGAGGTTAAAAGTAAAGGTTACTGTCAGTGTTAGGGTTGTAGGTAGGGTTAGGGTTAGGGTTAGGGTTAAGGGATAGGATTAGGGTTAAGGGTTAGGGTAAGGCTTAGGGGTTAGGGTGAAGGGTTAGGGTTTTTGTTAGGTATAGCGTTGGGGTTAGAAGTAAGGGTTACTGTCAGTGTTAGGCTTGTAGGTAGGGTTACGGTTAGGGTTAGCGGTTTAGAATTAGGGTTAGGGATTAGGTGTCACAGTGATGACTAGGAGATAGGGTTAGAATTATGGGATAGGGGTTGTTCTCAGGAAATGGGTTATGCATTAACGTTAGGATAAGAGGTTAAAGTTAGGCGCACGGTGAGGTTTACGTGTTAAGGGGAGAAATAGGAACAGGGTTGGGTGTTATGTTCAGGGTTAGGGTTATCTGTTAAAGGTATTGTTTATGCTTAGCGCACGGGCCCTGTCTGCATTAGGCGGGCGGGGGGAGTTTAGGGGGCGGGGATTGTACCCGGGAACCCACTCTATTATACTCTGGGTATGGGCCCGTGTGTTTCATGCAGGACACAGTGGTAGAGCCTCCTTTCATGCATGGCATGGGAGGATTGCAGGCTTTCTAAACTCTAAGAAAGCAAGAAGTCTGAGAATTAGATTTAGGGTTAGGATTCTGGTTAGGGTTAAGGATGAAGTTTAGTGTTAGGGTGAGGGCTTAGGGTTAGGGATTAGGGTTGGGGTTAAAGGTTACTCTTAGGTTTAACGGTTACACTTTGGTTTAGGGTCGAGGTTTACCGTTAGGGTTAAGATGAGGGGTTAGGGTTTGGTACAGGGTTAGGGTTAAGTGTTAGGTTTAGGGTTGAAGATTAGGATTAGGGTTAGGATTAAAGGTTAGCGTGAGAGTAAACGCTTAGTGTTAATGTTAAGAGTTAGGGTTTAGGGTTAGGTTTAGGGTTAGGGTTAGTTTTAGGGTTAGACTTATGTGCTATGGCTTGTGTTACAGGTTACGGTTAGCTTTACTGGTCACGGTTAGGGTTACGTTTAGGGGGTAGCATTAGGGTTAGGGTTAGGGTTAAGGGATAGGATTAGGGATAAGTGTTGGGCTTAGGGTTAGGGTTTAGTGTTAGGGTTAGCATTAAGGATTAGGGTTAGGGTCAGGGTTAAATGCTTGGGTGCGGGTAATGGTTAGGTTCAGGGTTTAGGTTCACGGCTAGGGTTAGTGTTAAGGGTTACGGGTAGGTTTAGGGTTCAGGGTAAGAGTTAGCATTAGGGCTTAAGGTTAGGATTAGGCGGTAGGTTAAATTTAGGTTAGATCTAGGCGTTAGGGTAAGGGCTAGCATTAGGGTTAAGAGATAGGGTTAGGTTTAATGCTTAGGATTAGGGTTAGGGTTTGGGGTTAAAGTAAGTGTTAGGGGTTAGGTTTAAGGATCCAAGGTTAGGGTTATTTTTAGCTGTAGTGTTAGGGTTAGGGATAAGGGATCCCATTAGCATTAAGGGTCTTCCTTACTGTAGGGTTAAGGGTTAGGCTTAGAGTTAAAGGTTAAGGTTAGGGTCAGTGTTAAGATTTAGGGTGAGGGTTAACGGTTAGGGTAAAGGTTAAGCGTTAGGGTTAGGGATTAGTGATTAGGGTTTTTGCTTAGTGTTAGGGTTAGCGGTTAGGAGTCAGTGTTTTATGAAGGGGTATGGTTAGAATTAAGATTGGGTTTAGAGTTAGGGTGAGGTATAGGGGTTAGGTTTAGGGGTTAGTTTTAGGGTAAAAGGATAGGATTAGGGTTGCGGGTTGGGCTTAGGTTTAGGGTTAAAGTTTACTGCTAGGGTTAGGGATAGGGTTCAGGGTTAGCTTTAGGGTTTCTGGTTAGGGTTAGGTGTTAGGTTAGTGTCAGGGTTAGGTCTAGTCGTGAGGGTAAGGTTTAGGGTTAGCTTTAAGAGCTAGGGTTAGGTTTAATGGTTAGGATTAGGATTAGGGTTAAGGGTTAGGGTAAGGCTTAGCGGTTAGGGTGAAGGGTTAGGGTCAAGGGTTAGGGTTTTTGATAGGCATAGCGTTGGGGTTAGAAGTAAGGGTTACTGTCAGTGTTAGGGTTGTAGGTAGGGTTACGGTTAGGGTTAGTGGTTTAGAATTAGGGTTGTGGATTAGGTCTCACAGTGATGACTAGGAGATAGGGTTAGAATTATGGGATAGGGGTTGTTCTCAGGAAATGGGTTATGCATTAACGTTAGGATAAGAGGTTAAAGTTAGGCGCACCGTGAGGTTTACGTGTTAAGGGGAGAAATAGGAACAGGGTTGGGTGTTATGTTCAGGGTTAGGGTTATCTGTTAAAGGTATTGTTTATGCTTAGCGCACGGGCCCTGTCTGCATTAGGCGGGCGGGGGGAGTTTAGGGGCCTGGGATTGTACCCGGGGACCAACTCTATCATACTCTGGGTATGGGCCCGTGGGTTTCATGCAGGACACAGTGGTAGAGCCTCCTTTCACGCATGGCATGGGAGGATTGCAGGCTTTCTAAACTCTGAGGAAGAAAGAAGTCTGAGAATTAGATTTAGGGTTAGGATTCTGGTTAGGGTTAAGGATGAAGTTTAGTGTTAGGGTGAGGGCTTAGGGTTAGGGATTAGGGTTAGGGTTAAAGGTTACTCTTAGGTTTAACGGTTACACTTTGGTTTAGGGTTGAGGTTTACGGTTAGGGTTAAGATGAGGGGTTAGGGTTTGGTATAGGGTAAGGGTTAAAAGTTAGGTTTAGGGTTGAAGATTAGGATTAGGGTTAGGATTAAAGGTTAGCGTGAGAGTTAACGCTTAGGGTTAAGGTTAAGAGTTAGGGTTAGGGTTAGGTTTAGGGTTAGTTTTAGGGTTAGCGTTATGTGCTATGGTTTGTGTTAGAGGTTAGTGTTAGGTTTACTGGTCACGGTTAGGGTTATGTTTAGGGGGTAGCATTAGGGTTAGGTTTAGGGTTAAGGGATAGGATTAGGGTTAAGTGTTGGGCTTAGGGTTAGGGTTTAGTGTTAGGTTTATCATTAAGGATTGGCGTTAGGGTCAGGGTTAAATGCTTGGTTTCGGGTAATGGTTAGGGTCAGGGTTAAGGTTCACGGATAGGGTTAGTGTTAAGGGTTACGGGTAGGTTTAGGGTTCAAGGTTAGTGTTAGCTTTAGGGCTTAAGGTTAGGATTGGGCGGTAGGTTAGATTTAGGGTTAGATCTAGGTGTGAGGGTAAGGGCTAGCATTAGGGTTAAGAGATAGGGTTAGGTTTAATGCTTAGGATTAGGGTTAGGGTTTGGGGTTAAAGTAAGTGTTAGGGGTTAGGTTTAAGGATCCAAGGTTAGGGTTATTTTTAGCTGTAGTGTTAGGGTTAGGGATAAGGGATCCCAATAGCATTAAGGGTCTTCCTTAATGTAGGGTTAAGGGTTAGGCTTAGAGTTAAAGGTTAAGGTTAGGGTCAGTGTTAAGATTTAGGGTGAGGGTTAACGGTTAGGGTAAAGGTTAAGCGTTAGGGTTAGGGATTAGTGATTAGGGTTTTTGGTTAGTGTTAGGGTTAGCGGTTAGGAGTTAGTGTTTTATGAAGGGGTATGGTTAGAATTAGGATTGGGGTTAGAGTTAGGGTGAGGTATAGGGGTTAGGTTTAGGGGTTAGTTTTAGGGTAAAAGGATAGGATTAGGGTTACGGGTTGGGCTTAGGTTTAGGGTTAAAGTTTACTGCTGGGGTTAGGGATAGGGTTCAGGGTTAGCTTTAGGGGTTCTGGTTAGTGTTAGGTGTTAGGTCAGTGTCAGGGTTAGGTCTAGTCGTGAGGGTAAGGTTTAGGGTTAGCTTTAAGAGCTAGGGTTAGGTTTAATGGTTAGGATTAGGATTAGGGTTAAGGGTTAGGTAAGGCTTAGGGGTTAGGGTGAAGGGTTAGGGTGAAGGGTTAGGGTTTTTGTTAGGCATAGCGTTGGGGTTAGAAGTAAGGGTTACTGTCAGTGTTAGGGTTGTAGGTAGGGTTACGGTTAGGGTTAGCGGTTTAGAATTAGGATTAGGGATTAGGTGTCACAGTGATGACTAGGAGATAGGGTTAGAATTATGGGATAGGGGTTGTTCTCAGGAAATGGGTTATGCATTAACGTTAGGATAAGAGGTTAAAGTTAGGCGCACGGTGAGGTTTATGTGTTAAGGGGAGAAATAGGAACAGGGTTGGGTGTTATGTTCAGGGTTAGGGTTATCTGTTAAAGGTATTGTTTATGCTTAGCGCACGGGCCCTGTCTGCATTAGGCGGGCGGGGGGAGTTTAGGGGGCTGGGATTGTACCCGGGAACCCACTCTATCATACTCTGGGTATGGGCCCGTGGGTTTCATGCAGGACACAGTGGTAGAGCCTCCTTTCACGCATGGCATGGGAGGATTGCAGGCTTTCTAAACTCTAAGAAAGCAAGAAGGCTCAGAATTAAATTTAGGGTTAGGATTCTGGTTAGGGTTAAGGATGAAGTTTAGTGTTAGGGTGAGGGCTTAGGGTTAGGGATTAGGGTTAGGGTTAAAGGTTACTCTTAGTTTTAACGGTTACACTTTGGTTTAGGGTTGAGGTTTACGGTTAGGGTTAAGATGAGGGGTTAGGGTTTGGTAAAGGGTTAGGGTTAAGTGTTAGGTTTAGGGTTGAAGATTAGGATTAGGGTTAGGATTAAAGGTTAGCATGAGAGTTAACGCTTAGGGTTAAGGTTAAGAGTTAGGGTTTAGGGTTAGGGTTAGGGTTAGGTTTAGTTTTAGGGTTAGAGTTATGTGCTATGGTTTGTGTTACAGGTTAGGTTTAGGTTTACTGGTCACTTTTAGGGTTACGTTTAGGGGGTAGCATTAGGGTTCGGGTTAGGGTTAAGGGATAGGATTAGAGATAAGTGTTGGGATTATGGTTAGGTTTTAGTGTTAGGGTTAGCATTAAGGATTAGGGTTAGGGTCAGGGTTAAATGCTTGGGTGCGGGTAATGGTTAGGGTCAGGGTTTAGGTTCACGGATAGGGTTAGTGTTAATGGTTAAGGGTAGGTTTAGGGTTCAGGGTTAGTGTTAGCATTAGGGCTTAAGGTTAGGATTAGGCGGTAGGTTAGATTTAGGGTTAGATCTAGGCGATAGGGTAAGAGCTAGCGTTAGGGTTAAGAGATAGGGTTAGGTTTAATGCTTAGGATTAGGGTTAGGGTTTGGGGTTAAAGTAATTGTTAGGGGTTAGATTTAAGGATCCAAGGTTAGGGTTATTTTTAGCTGTAGTGTTAGGGTTAGGGATAAGGGATCCCATTAGCATTAAGGGTCTTCCTTACTGTAGGGTTAAGGGTTAGGCTTAGAGTTAAAGGTTAAGGTTAGGGTCAGTGTTAAGATTTAGGGTGAGGGTTAACGGTTAGGGTAAAGGTTAAGTGTTAGGGTTAGGGATTAGTGATTAGGGTTTTTGGTTAGTGTTAGGGTTAGCGGTTAGGAGTTAGTGTTTTATGAAGGGGTATGGTTAGAATTAGGATTGGGGTTAGAGTTAGGGTGAGGTATAGGGGTTAGGTTTAGGGGTTAGTTTTAGGGAAAAAGGATAGGATTAGGGTTACGGGTTGGGCTTAGGTTTAGGGTTAAAGTTTCCTGCTGGAGTTAGGGATAGGGTTCAGGGTTAGCTTTAGGGGTTCTGGTTAGGGTTAGGTGTTAGTTTAGTGTCAGGGTTAGGTCTAGTCGTGAGGGTAAGGTTTAGGGTTAGCTTTAAGAGCTAGGGTTAGGTTTAATGGTTAGGATTAGGATTAGGGTTAAGGGTTAGGGTAAGGCTTAGGGGTTAGGGTCAAGGGTTAGGGTTTTTGTTAGGCATAGCGTTGGGGTTAGAAGTAAGGGTTACTGTCAGTGTTAGGGTTGTAGGTAGGGTTACGGTTAGGGTTAGCGGTTTAGAATTAGGGTTAGGGATTAGGTGTCACAGTGATGACTAGGAGATAGGGTTAGAATTATGGGATAGGGGTTGTTCTCAGAAATGGGTTATGCATTAACGTTAGGATAAGAGGTTAAAGTTAGGCGCACGGTGAGGTTTACGTGTTAAGGGGAGAAATAGGAACAGGGTTGGGTGTTATGTTCAGGGTTAGGGTTATCTGTTAAAGGTATTGTTTATGCTTAGCGCACGGGCCCTGTCTGCATTAGGCGGGCGGGGGGAGTTTAGGGGGCTGGGATTGTACCCGGGAACCCACTCTATCATACTCTGGGTATGGGCCCGTGGGTTTCATGCAGGACACAGTGGTAGAGCCTCCTTTCATGCATGGCATGGGAGGATTGCAGGCTTTCTAAACTCTAAGAAAGCAAGAAGGCTGAGAATTAGATTTAGGGTTAGGATTATGGTTAGGGTTAAGGATGAAGTTTAGTGTTAGGGTGAGGGCTTAGGGTTAGGGATTAGGGTTAGGGTTAAAGGTTACTCTTAGGTTTAACGGCTACACTTTGGTTTAGGGTTGAGGTTTACTGTTAGGGTTAAGATGAGGGGTTAGGGTTTGGTACAGGGTTAGGGTTAAGTGTTAGGTTTAGGGTTGAAGATTAGGATTAGGGTTAGGATTAAAGGTTAGCGTGAGAATTAACGCTTAGGGTTAAGGTTAAGAGTTAGGGTTTAGGGTTAGGTTTAGGGTTAGGGTTAGTTTTAGGGTTAGAGTTATGTGCTATGGTTTGTGTTAGAGGTTAGGGTTAGGTTTACTGGTCACGGTTAGGGTTAGGTTTAGGGGTTAGCATTAGGGTTAGAGTTAGGGTTAAGGGATAGGATTAGGGTTAAGTGTTGGGCTTAGGGTTAGGGTTTAGTGTTAGGGTTAGCATTAAGGATTAGGGTTAGGGTCAGGGTTAAATGCCTGGGTGTGCGTAATGGTTAGGGTCAGGGTTAAAGTTCACGGACAGGGTTATTGTTAAGGGTTACGGGTAGCTTTAGGGTTCAGGTTTAGTGTTAGCATTAGTGCTTAAGGATAGGATTAAGCAGTAGGTTTGATTTAGGGTTAGATCTAGGCGTTAGGGTAAGGGCTAGCGTTAGGGTTAAGAGATAGGGTTAGGTTTAATGCTTAGGATTAGGGTTAGGGTTTGGGGTTAAAGTAAGTGTTAGGGGTTAGGTTTAAGGATCCAAGGTTAGGGTTATTTTTAGCTGTAGTGTTAGGGTTAGGGATAAGGGATCCCATTAGCATTAAGGGTCTTCCTTACTGTAGGGTTAAGGGTTAGGCTTAGAGTTAAAGGTTAAGGTTAGGGTCAGTGTTAAGATTTAGGGAGAGGGTTAACTGTTAGGGTAAAGGTTAAGCGTTAGGGTTAGGGATTAGTGATTAGGGTTTTTGGTTAGTGTTAGGGTTAGCGGTTAGGAGTTAGTGTTTTATGAAGGGGTATGGTTAGAATTAGGATTGGGGTTAGAGTTAGGGTGAGGTATAGGGGTTACGTTTAGGGGTTAGTTTTAGGGTAAAAGGATAGGATTAGGGTTACGGGTTGGGCTTAGGTTTAGGGTTAAAGTTTACTGCTAGGGTTAGGGATAGGGTTCAGGGTTAGCTTTAGGGGTTCTGGTTAGGGTTAGGTGTTAGGTTAGTGTCAGGGTTAGGTCTAGTCGTGAGGGTAAGGTTTAGGGTTAGCTTTAAGAGCTAGGGTTAGGTTTAATGGTTAGGATTAGGATTAGGGTTAAGGGTTAGGGTAAGGCTTAGGGGTTAGGGTGAAGGGTTAGGGTCAAGGGTTAGGGTTTATGTTAGGCATAGCGTTGGGGTTAGAAGTAAGGGTTACTGTCAGTGTTAGGGTTGTAGGTAGGGTTACGGTTAGGGTTAGCGGTTTAGAATTAGGGTTAGGGATTAGGTGTCACAGTGATGACTAGGAGATAGGGTTAGAATTATGGGATAGGGGTTGTTCTCAGGAAATGGGTTATGCATTAACGTTAGGATAAGAGGTTAAAGTTAGGCGCACGGTGAGGTTTACGTGTTAAGGGGAGAAATAGGAACAGGGTTGGGTGTTATGTTCAGGATTAGGGTTATCTGTTAAAGGTATTGTTTATGTTTAGCGCACGGGCCCTGTCTGCATTAGGCGGGCGGGGGGAGTTTAGGGGGCTGGGATTGTACCCGGGGACCCACTCTATCATACTCTGGGTATGGGCCCGTGGGTTTCATGCAGGACACAGTGGTAGAGCCTCCTTTCACGCATGGCATGGGAGGATTGCAGGCTTTCTAAACTCTAAGAAAGCAAGAAGTCTGAGAATTAGATTTAGGGTTATGATTATGGTTAGGGTTAAGGATGAAGTTTAGTGTTAGGGTGAGGGCTTAGGGTTAGGGATTAGGGTTAGGGTTAAAGGTTACTCTTAGGTTTAACGGTTACACTTTGGTTTAGGGTTGAGGTTTACAGTTAGGGTTAAAATGAGGGGTTAGGGTTTGGTACAGGGTTAGGGTTAAGTGTTAGGTTTAGGGTTGAAGATTAGGATTAGGGTTAGGATTAAAGGTTAGCGTGAGAGTTAACGCTTAGTGTTAAGGTTAAGAGTTAGGGTTTAGGGTTAGGGTTAGGGTTAGGGTTAAGGATGAAATTTAGTGTTAGGGTGAGGGCTTAGGGTTAGGAATTAAGGTTGGGGTTAAAAGTTACTCTTAGGTTTAACGGTTACACTTTGGTTTAGGGTTAAGGTTTACGGTTAGGGTTAAGATGAGGGGTTAGGTTTTGGTACAGGGTTAGGGTTTAGTGTTAGGTTTAGGGTTGAAGATTAGGATTAGGGTTAGGATTAAAGGTTAGCGTGAGAGTTAACGCTTAGGGTTAAGGTTAAGAGTTAGGGTTTAGGGTTAGGGTTAGGGTTAGTTTTAGGGTTAGAGTTATGTTCTATGGTTTGTGTTAGAGGTTAGGGTTAGGTTTACTGGTCACGGTTAGGGTTACGTTTAGGGGTTAGCATTAGGGTTAGGGTTAGGGTTAAGGGATAGGATTAGGGTTAAGTGTTGGGCTTAGGGTTAGGGTTTAGTGTTAGGGTTAGCATTAAGGATTAGGGTTAGGGTCAGGGTTAAATGCCTGGGTGCGGGTAATGGTTAGGGTCCGGGTTAAGTTTCACGGATAGGGTTAGTGTTAAGGGTTACGGGTAGGTTTAGGGTTCAGGGTTACTGTTAGCATTAGGGCTTAAGGTTAGGATTAGGCGGTAGGTTAGATTTAGGGTTAGATCTAGGCGTTAGGGTAAGGTCTAGCGTTAGGGTTAAGAGATAGGGTTAGGTTTAATGCTTAGGATTAGGGTTAGGGTTTGGGGTTAAAGTAAGTGTTAGGGGTTAGGTTTAAGGATCCAAGGTTAGGGGTATTTTTAGCTGTAGTGTTAGGGTTAGGGATAAGGGATCCCATTAGCATTAATGGTCTTCCTTACTGTAGGGTTAAGGGTTAGGCTTAGAGTTAAAGGTTAAGGTTAGGGTCAGTGTGAAGATTTAGGGTGATGGTTAACGGTTAGCGTAAAGGATAAGGGTTAGGGTTAGGGATTAGTGATTAGGGTTTTTGGTTAGTGTTAGGGTTAGCGGTTAGGAGTTAGTGTTTTATGAAGGGGTATGGTTAGAATTAGGATTGGGGTTAGAGTTAGGGTGAGGTATAGGGGTTAGGTTTAGGGGTTAGTTTTAGGGTAAAAGGATAGGATTAGGGTTACGGGTTGGCCTTATGTTTAGGGTTAAAGTTTACTGCTAGGGTTAGGGATAGGGTTCAGGGTTAGCTTTAGGGGTTCTGGTTAGGGTTAGGTGTTAGGTTAGTGTCAGGGTTAGGTCTAGTCGTGAGGGTAAGGTTTAGGGTTAGCTTTAAGAGCTAGGGTTAGGTTTAATGGTTAGGATTAGGATTAGGGTTAAGGGTTAGGGTAAGGCTTAGGGGTTAGGGTGAAGGGTTAGGGTCAAGGGTTAGGGTTTTTGTTAGGCATAGCGTTGGGGTTAGAAGTAAGGGTTACTGTCAGTGTTAGGGATGTAGGTAGGGTTACGGTTAGGGTTAGCGGTTTAGAATTAGGGTTAGGGATTAGGTGTCACAGTGATGACTAGGAGATAGGGTTAGAATTATGGGATAGGGGTTGTTCTCAGGAAATGGGTTATGCATTAAAGTTAGGATAAGAGGTTAAAGTTAGGCGCACGGTGAGGTTTACGTGTTAAGGGGAGAAATAGGAACAGGGTTGGGTGTTATGTTCAGGGTTAGGGTTATCTGTTAAAGGTATTGTTTAAGCTTAGCGCACGGGCCCTGTCTGCATTAGGCGGGCGGGGGGAGTTTAGGGGGCTGGGATTGTACCCGGGAACCCACTCTATCATACTCTGGGTATGGGCCCGTGGGTTTCATGCAGGACGCAGTGGTGGAGCCTCCTTTCACACATGGCATGGGAGGATTGCAGGCTTTCTAAACTCTAAGAAAGCAAGAAGTCTGAGAATTAGATTTAGGGTTAGGATTATGGTTAGGGTTAAGGATGAAGTTTAGTGTTAGGGTGAGGGCTTAGGGTTAGGGATTAGGGTTAGGGTTAAAGGTTACTCTTAGGTTTAACGGTTACACTTTGGTTTAGGGTTGAGGTTTACGGTTAGGGTTAAGATGAGGGGTTAGGGTTTGGTACAGGGTTAGGGTTAAGTGTTAGGTTTAGGGTTGAAGATTAGGATTAAGGTTAGGATTAAAGGTTAGCGTGAGAGTTAACGCTTAGGGTTAAGGTTAAGTGTTAGGGTTTAGGGTTAGGGTTAGGGTTAGTTTTAGGGTTAGAGTTATGTGCTATGGTTTGTGTTAGAGGTTAGGGTTAGGTTTACTGGTCACGGTTAGGGTTACGTTTAGGGGTTAGCATTAGGGTTAGGGTTAGGGTTAAGGGATAGGATTAGGGTTAAGTGTTGGGCTTAGGGTTAGGGTTTAGTGTTAGGGTTAGCATTAAGGATTAGGGTTAGGGTCAGGGTTAAATGCTTGGGTGCGGGTAATGGTTAGGGTCAGGGTTAAGGTTCACGGATAGGGTTAGTGTTAAGGGTTACGGGTAGGTTTAGGGTTCAGGGTTAGAGTTAGCATTAGGGCTTAAGTTTAGGATTAGGCGGTAGGTTACTTTTAGGGTTAGATCTAGGCGTTAGGGTATGGGCTAGCGTTAGGGTTAAGAGATAGGGTTAGGTTTAATGCTTAGGATTAGGGTTAGGGTTTGGGGTTAAAGTAAGTGTTAGTGGTTAGCTTTAAGGATCAAAGATTAGGGTTATTTTTAGCTGTAGTGTTAGGGTTAGGTATAAGGGATCCCATTAGCATTAAGGGTCTTCCTTACTGTAGGGTTTAGGGTTAGGCTTAGAGTTAAACTTTAAGGTTAGAGTCAGTGTGAAGATTTAGGGTGAGGGTTAACGGTTAGGGTAAAGGTTAAGCGTTAGGGTTAGGGATTAGTGATTAGGGTTTTTGGTTAGTGTTAGGGTTAGCGGTTAGGAGTTTGTGTTTTATGGAGGGGTATGGTTAGAATTAGGATTGTGGTTAGAGTTAGGGTGAGGTATAGGTGTTAGGTTTAGGGGTTAGTTTTAGGGTAAAAGGAAAGGATTAGGGTTACCGGTTGGGCTTAGGTTTAGGGTTAAAGTTTACTACTAGGGTTAGGGATAGGGTTCAGGGTTAGCTTTAGGGGTTCTGGTTAGGGTTAGGTGTTAGGTTAGTGTCAGGGTTAGGTCTAGTCGTGAGGGTAAGGTTTAGGGTTAGCTTTAAGAGCTAGGGTTAGGTTAATGGTTAGGATTAGGATTAGGGTTAAGGGTTAGGGTAAGGCTTAGGGGTTAGGGTCAAGGGTCAGGGTCAAGGGTTAGGGTTTTTGTTAGGCATAGCGTTGGGGTTAGAAGTAAGGGTTACTGTCAGTGTTAGGCTTGTAGGTAGGGTTACGGTTAGGGTTAGCGGTTTAGAATTAGGGTTAGGGATTAGGTGTCACAGTGATGACTAGGAGATAGGGTTAGAATTATAGGATGGGGTTGTTCTCAGGTAATGGATTATGCATTAACGTTAGGATAAGAGGTTAAAGTTAGGCGCACAGTGAGGTTTACGTGTTAAGGGGAGAAATAGGAACAGGGTTGGGTGTTATGTTCAGGGTTAGGGTTATCTGTTAAAGGTATTGTTTATGCTTAGCGCACGGGCCCTGTCTGCATTAGGCTGGCGGGGGGAGTTTAGGGGGCTGGGATTGTACCCGGGAACCCACTCTATCATACTCTGGGTATGGGCCCGTGGGTTTCATGCAGGACACAGTGGTAGAGCCTCCTTTCACGCATGGCACGGGAGGATTGCAGGCTTTCTAAACTCTAAGAAAGCAAGAAGTCTGAGAATTAGATATAGGGTTAGGATTCTGGTTAGGGTTAAGCATGAAGTTTAGTGTTAGGGTGAGGGCTTAGGGTTAGGGAATATGGTTAGGGTTAAACGTTACTCTTAGGTTTAACGGTTACACTTTGGTTTAGGGTTGAGGTTTACGGTTAGGGTTAAGATGAGGGGTTAGGGTTTGGTACAGGGTTAGGGTTAAGTGTTAGGTTTAGGGTTGAAGATTAGGATTAGGGTTAGGATTAAAGGTTAGCGTGAGAGTTAACGCTTAGGGTTAAGGTTAAGAGTTAGGGTTTAGGTTTAGGGTTAGGGTTAGGGTTAGTTTTAGGGTTAGAGTTATGTGCTATGGTTTGTGTTAGAGGTTAGGTTTAGGTTTACTGGTCACGGTTAGGGTTACGTTTAGGGGGTAGCATTAGGGTTAGGGTTAGGGTTAAGGGATAGGATTAGGGTTAAGTGTTGGGCTTAGGGTTAGGGTGTAGTGTTAGGTTTATCATTAAGGATTAGGGTTAGAATCAGGGTTAAATGCTTGGGTGCGGGTAATGGTTAGGGTCAGGGTTAAGGTTCACAGATAGGGTTAGTGTTAAGGGTTACGGGTAGGTTTAGGGTTCAGGGTTAGTGTTAGCATTAGGGCTTAAGGTTAGGATTAAGCGGTAGGTTAGATTTAGGGTTAGATCTAGGCGTTAGGGTAAGGGATAGCGTTAGGGTTAAGAGATAGGCTTAGCTTTAATGCTTAGGATTAGGGTTAGGGTTTGGGGTTAAAGTAAGTGTTAGGGGTTAGGTTTAAGGATCCAAGGTTAGGGTTATTTTTAGCTGTAGTGTTAGTGTTAGGGATAAGGGATCCCATTAGCGTTAAGGGTCTTCCTTACTGTAGGGTTAAGGGTTAGGCTTAGAGTTAAAGGTTAAGGTTAGGGTCAGTGTTAAGATGTAGGGTGAGGGTTAACGGTTAGGGTAAAGGTTAAGCGTTAGGGTTAGGGATTAGTGATTAGGGTTTTTGGTTAGTGTTAGGGTTAGCGGTTAGGAGTTAGTGTTTTATGAAGGGGTATGGTTAGAATTAGGATTGGGGTTAGAGTTAGGGTGAGGTATAGGGGTTATGTTTAGGGGTTAGTTTTAGGGTAAAAGGATAGGATTAGGGTTACGGGTTGGGCTTAGGTTTAGGGAAAAGTTTACTGCTAGGGTTAGGGATAGGGTTCAGGGTTAGCTGTGGGGTTCTGGTTAGGGTTAGGTTTAAGTTAGTGTCAGGGTTAGGTCTAATCGTGAGGGTAAGGTTTAGGGTTAGCTTTAAGAGCTAGGGTTAGGTTTAATGGTTAGGATTAGGATTAGGGTCAAGGGTTAGGGTAGGGGTTAGGGTGAAGGGTTAGGGTTTTTGTTAAGCACAGCGTTGAGGTTAAAAGTAAAGGTTACTGTCAGTGTTAGGGTTGTAGGTAGGGTTAGGGTTAGGGTTAGGGTTAAGGGATAGGATTAGGGTTAAGGGTTAGGGTAAGGCTTAGGGGTTAGGGTGAAGGGTTAGGGTTTTTGTTAGGTATAGCGTTGGGGTTAGAAGTAAGGGTTACTGTCAGTGTTAGGCTTGTAGGTAGGGTTACGGTTAGGGTTAGCGGTTTAGAATTAGGGTTAGGGATTAGGTGTCACAGTGATGACTAGGAGATAGGGTTAGAATTATGGGATAGGGGTTGTTCTCAGGAAATGGGTTATGCATTAACGTTAGGATAAGAGGTTAAAGTTAGGCGCACGGTGAGGTTTACGTGTTAAGGGGAGAAATAGGAACAGGGTTGGGTGTTATGTTCAGGGTTAGGGTTATCTGTTAAAGGTATTGTTTATGCTTAGCGCACGGGCCCTGTCTGCATTAGGCGGGCGGGGGGAGTTTAGGGGGCGGGGATTGTACCCGGGAACCCACTCTATTATACTCTGGGTATGGGCCCGTGTGTTTCATGCAGGACACAGTGGTAGAGCCTCCTTTCATGCATGGCATGGGAGGATTGCAGGCTTTCTAAACTCTAAGAAAGCAAGAAGTCTGAGAATTAGATTTAGGGTTAGGATTCTGGTTAGGGTTAAGGATGAAGTTTAGTGTTAGGGTGAGGGCTTAGGGTTAGGGATTAGGGTTGGGGTTAAAGGTTACTCTTAGGTTTAACGGTTACACTTTGGTTTAGGGTCGAGGTTTACCGTTAGGGTTAAGATGAGGGGTTAGGGTTTGGTACAGGGTTAGGGTTAAGTGTTAGGTTTAGGGTTGAAGATTAGGATTAGGGTTAGGATTAAAGGTTAGCGTGAGAGTAAACGCTTAGTGTTAATGTTAAGAGTTAGGGTTTAGGGTTAGGTTTAGGGTTAGGGTTAGTTTTAGGGTTAGACTTATGTGCTATGGCTTGTGTTACAGGTTACGGTTAGCTTTACTGGTCACGGTTAGGGTTACGTTTAGGGGGTAGCATTAGGGTTAGGGTTAGGGTTAAGGGATAGGATTAGGGATAAGTGTTGGGCTTAGGGTTAGGGTTTAGTGTTAGGGTTAGCATTAAGGATTAGGGTTAGGGTCAGGGTTAAATGCTTGGGTGCGGGTAATGGTTAGGTTCAGGGTTTAGGTTCACGGCTAGGGTTAGTGTTAAGGGTTACGGGTAGGTTTAGGGTTCAGGGTAAGAGTTAGCATTAGGGCTTAAGGTTAGGATTAGGCGGTAGGTTAAATTTAGGTTAGATCTAGGCGTTAGGGTAAGGGCTAGCATTAGGGTTAAGAGATAGGGTTAGGTTTAATGCTTAGGATTAGGGTTAGGGTTTGGGGTTAAAGTAAGTGTTAGGGGTTAGGTTTAAGGATCCAAGGTTAGGGTTATTTTTAGCTGTAGTGTTAGGGTTAGGGATAAGGGATCCCATTAGCATTAAGGGTCTTCCTTACTGTAGGGTTAAGGGTTAGGCTTAGAGTTAAAGGTTAAGGTTAGGGTCAGTGTTAAGATTTAGGGTGAGGGTTAACGGTTAGGGTAAAGGTTAAGCGTTAGGGTTAGGGATTAGTGATTAGGGTTTTTGCTTAGTGTTAGGGTTAGCGGTTAGGAGTCAGTGTTTTATGAAGGGGTATGGTTAGAATTAAGATTGGGTTTAGAGTTAGGGTGAGGTATAGGGGTTAGGTTTAGGGGTTAGTTTTAGGGTAAAAGGATAGGATTTGGGTTGCGGGTTGGGCTTAGGTTTAGGGTTAAAGTTTACTGCTAGGGTTAGGGATAGGGTTCAGGGTTAGCTTTAGGGTTTCTGGTTAGGGTTAGGTGTTAGGTTAGTGTCAGGGTTAGGTCTAGTCGTGAGGGTAAGGTTTAGGGTTAGCTTTAAGAGCTAGGGTTAGGTTTAATGGTTAGGATTAGGATTAGGGTTAAGGGTTAGGGTAAGGCTTAGCGGTTAGGGTGAAGGGTTAGGGTCAAGGGTTAGGGTTTTTGATAGGCATAGCGTTGGGGTTAGAAGTAAGGGTTACTGTCAGTGTTAGGGTTGTAGGTAGGGTTACGGTTAGGGTTAGTGGTTTAGAATTAGGGTTGTGGATTAGGTCTCACAGTGATGACTAGGAGATAGGGTTAGAATTATGGGATAGGGGTTGTTCTCAGGAAATGGTTTATGCATTAACGTTAGGATAAGAGATTAAAGTTAGGCGCACCGTGAGGTTTACGTGTTAAGGGGAGAAATAGGAACAGGGTTGGGTGTTATGTTCAGGGTTAGGGTTATCTGTTAAAGGTATTGTTTATGCTTAGCGCACGGGCCCTGTCTGCATTAGGCGGGCGGGGGGAGTTTAGGGGCCTGGGATTGTACCCGGGGACCAACTCTATCATACTCTGGGTATGGGCCCGTGGGTTTCATGCAGGACACAGTGGTAGAGCCTCCTTTCACGCATGGCATGGGAGGATTGCAGGCTTTCTAAACTCTGAGGAAGAAAGAAGTCTGAGAATTAGATTTAGGGTTAGGATTCTGGTTAGGGTTAAGGATGAAGTTTAGTGTTAGGGTGAGGGCTTAGGGTTAGGGATTAGGGTTAGGGTTAAAGGTTACTCTTAGGTTTAACGGTTACACTTTGGTTTAGGGTTGAGGTTTACGGTTAGGGTTAAGATGAGGGGTTAGGGTTTGGTATAGGGTAAGGGTTAAAAGTTAGGTTTAGGGTTGAAGATTAGGATTAGGGTTAGGATTAAAGGTTAGCGTGAGAGTTAACGCTTAGGGTTAAGGTTAAGAGTTAGGGTTAGGGTTAGGGTTAGGGTTAGTTTTAGGGTTAGCGTTATGTGCTATGGTTTGTGTTAGAGGTTAGTGTTAGGTTTACTGGTCACGGTTAGGGTTACGTTTAGGGGGTAGCATTAGGGTTAGGGTTAGGGTTAAGGGATAGGATTAGGGATAAGTGTTGGGCTTAGGGTTAGGGTTTAGTGTTAGGGTTAGCATTAAGGATTAGGGTTAGGGTCAGGGTTAAATGCTTGGGTGCGGGTAATGGTTAGGTTCAGGGTTTAGGTTCACGGCTAGGGTTAGTGTTAAGGGTTACGGGTAGGTTTAGGGTTCAGGGTAAGAGTTAGCATTAGGGCTTAAGGTTAGGATTAGGCGGTAGGTTAAATTTAGGTTAGATCTAGGCGTTAGGGTAAGGGCTAGCATTAGGGTTAAGAGATAGGGTTAGGTTTAATGCTTAGGATTAGGGTTAGGGTTTGGGGTTAAAGTAAGTGTTAGGGGTTAGGTTTAAGGATCCAAGGTTAGGGTTATTTTTAGCTGTAGTGTTAGGGTTAGGGATAAGGGATCCCATTAGCATTAAGGGTCTTCCTTACTGTAGGGTTAAGGGTTAGGCTTAGAGTTAAAGGTTAAGGTTAGGGTCAGTGTTAAGATTTAGGGTGAGGGTTAACGGTTAGGGTAAAGGTTAAGCGTTAGGGTTAGGGATTAGTGATTAGGGTTTTTGCTTAGTGTTAGGGTTAGCGGTTAGGAGTCAGTGTTTTATGAAGGGGTATGGTTAGAATTAAGATTGGGTTTAGAGTTAGGGTGAGGTATAGGGGTTAGGTTTAGGGGTTAGTTTTAGGGTAAAAGGATAGGATTTGGGTTGCGGGTTGGGCTTAGGTTTAGGGTTAAAGTTTACTGCTAGGGTTAGGGATAGGGTTCAGGGTTAGCTTTAGGGTTTCTGGTTAGGGTTAGGTGTTAGGTTAGTGTCAGGGTTAGGTCTAGTCGTGAGGGTAAGGTTTAGGGTTAGCTTTAAGAGCTAGGGTTAGGTTTAATGGTTAGGATTAGGATTAGGGTTAAGGGTTAGGGTAAGGCTTAGCGGTTAGGGTGAAGGGTTAGGGTCAAGGGTTAGGGTTTTTGATAGGCATAGCGTTGGGGTTAGAAGTAAGGGTTACTGTCAGTGTTAGGGTTGTAGGTAGGGTTACGGTTAGGGTTAGTGGTTTAGAATTAGGGTTGTGGATTAGGTCTCACAGTGATGACTAGGAGATAGGGTTAGAATTATGGGATAGGGGTTGTTCTCAGGAAATGGTTTATGCATTAACGTTAGGATAAGAGATTAAAGTTAGGCGCACCGTGAGGTTTACGTGTTAAGGGGAGAAATAGGAACAGGGTTGGGTGTTATGTTCAGGGTTAGGGTTATCTGTTAAAGGTATTGTTTATGCTTAGCGCACGGGCCCTGTCTGCATTAGGCGGGCGGGGGGAGTTTAGGGGCCTGGGATTGTACCCGGGGACCAACTCTATCATACTCTGGGTATGGGCCCGTGGGTTTCATGCAGGACACAGTGGTAGAGCCTCCTTTCACGCATGGCATGGGAGGATTGCAGGCTTTCTAAACTCTGAGGAAGAAAGAAGTCTGAGAATTAGATTTAGGGTTAGGATTCTGGTTAGGGTTAAGGATGAAGTTTAGTGTTAGGGTGAGGGCTTAGGGTTAGGGATTAGGGTTAGGGTTAAAGGTTACTCTTAGGTTTAACGGTTACACTTTGGTTTAGGGTTGAGGTTTACGGTTAGGGTTAAGATGAGGGGTTAGGGTTTGGTATAGGGTAAGGGTTAAAAGTTAGGTTTAGGGTTGAAGATTAGGATTAGGGTTAGGATTAAAGGTTAGCGTGAGAGTTAACGCTTAGGGTTAAGGTTAAGAGTTAGGGTTAGGGTTAGGGTTAGGGTTAGTTTTAGGGTTAGCGTTATGTGCTATGGTTTGTGTTAGAGGTTAGTGTTAGGTTTACTGGTCACGGTTAGGGTTATGTTTAGGGGGTAGCATTAGGGTTAGGTTTAGGGTTAAGGGATAGGATTAGGGTTAAGTGTTGGGCTTAGGGTTAGGGTTTAGTGTTAGGTTTATCATTAAGGATTGGCGTTAGGGTCAGGGTTAAATGCTTGGTTTCGGGTAATGGTTAGGGTCAGGGTTAAGGTTCACGGATAGGGTTAGTGTTAAGGGTTACGGGTAGGTTTAGGGTTCAAGGTTAGTGTTAGCTTTAGGGCTTAAGGTTAGGATTGGGCGGTAGGTTAGATTTAGGGTTAGATCTAGGTGTGAGGGTAAGGGCTAGCATTAGGGTTAAGAGATAGGGTTAGGTTTAATGCTTAGGATTAGGGTTAGGGTTTGGGGTTAAAGTAAGTGTTAGGGGTTAGGTTTAAGGATCCAAGGTTAGGGTTATTTTTAGCTGTAGTGTTAGGGTTAGGGATAAGGGATCCCAATAGCATTAAGGGTCTTCCTTAATGTAGGGTTAAGGGTTAGGCTTAGAGTTAAAGGTTAAGGTTAGGGTCAGTGTTAAGATTTAGGGTGAGGGTTAACGGTTAGGGTAAAGGTTAAGCGTTAGGGTTAGGGATTAGTGATTAGGGTTTTTGGTTAGTGTTAGGGTTAGCGGTTAGGAGTTAGTGTTTTATGAAGGGGTATGGTTAGAATTAGGATTGGGGTTAGAGTTAGGGTGAGGTATAGGGGTTAGGTTTAGGGGTTAGTTTTAGGGTAAAAGGATAGGATTAGGGTTACGGGTTGGGCTTAGGTTTAGGGTTAAAGTTTACTGCTGGGGTTAGGGATAGGGTTCAGGGTTAGCTTTAGGGGTTCTGGTTAGGGTTAGGTGTTAGGTCAGTGTCAGGGTTAGGTCTAGTCGTGAGGGTAAGGTTTAGGGTTAGCTTTAAGAGCTAGGGTTAGGTTTAATGGTTAGGATTAGGATTAGGGTTAAGGGTTAGGTAAGGCTTAGGGGTTAGGGTGAAGGGTTAGGGTCAAGGGTTAGGGTTTTTGTTAGGCATAGCGTTGGGGTTAGAAGTAAGGGTTACTGTCAGTGTTAGGGTTGTAGGTAGGGTTACGGTTAGGGTTAGCGGTTTAGAATTAGGATTAGGGATTAGGTGTCACAGTGATGACTAGGAGATAGGGTTAGAATTATGGGATAGGGGTTGTTCTCAGGAAATGGGTTATGCATTAACGTTAGGATAAGAGGTTAAAGTTAGGCGCACGGTGAGGTTTATGTGTTAAGGGGAGAAATAGGAACAGGGTTGGGTGTTATGTTCAGGGTTAGGGTTATCTGTTAAAGGTATTGTTTATGCTTAGCGCACGGGCCCTGTCTGCATTAGGCGGGCGGGGGGAGTTTAGGGGGCTGGGATTGTACCCGGGAACCCACTCTATCATACTCTGGGTATGGGCCCGTGGGTTTCATGCAGGACACAGTGGTAGAGCCTCCTTTCACGCATGGCATGGGAGGATTGCAGGCTTTCTAAACTCTAAGAAAGCAAGAAGGCTCAGAATTAAATTTAGGGTTAGGATTCTGGTTAGGGTTAAGGATGAAGTTTAGTGTTAGGGTGAGGGCTTAGGGTTAGGGATTAGGGTTAGGGTTAAAGGTTACTCTTAGTTTTAACGGTTACACTTTGGTTTAGGGTTGAGGTTTACGGTTAGGGTTAAGATGAGGGGTTAGGGTTTGGTACAGGGTTAGGGTTAAGTGTTAGGTTTAGGGTTGAAGATTAGGATTAGGGTTAGGATTAAAGGTTAGCATGAGAGTTAACGCTTAGGGTTAAGGTTAAGAGTTAGGGTTTAGGGTTAGGGTTAGGGTTAGGTTTAGTTTTAGGGTTAGAGTTATGTGCTATGGTTTGTGTTACAGGTTAGGTTTAGGTTTACTGGTCACTTTTAGGGTTACGTTTAGGGGGTAGCATTAGGGTTCGGGTTAGGGTTAAGGGATAGGATTAGAGATAAGTGTTGGGATTATGGTTAGGTTTTAGTGTTAGGGTTAGCATTAAGGATTAGGGTTAGGGTCAGGGTTAAATGCTTGGGTGCGGGTAATGGTTAGGGTCAGGGTTTAGGTTCACGGATAGGGTTAGTGTTAATGGTTAAGGGTAGGTTTAGGGTTCAGGGTTAGTGTTAGCATTAGGGCTTAAGGTTAGGATTAGGCGGTAGGTTAGATTTAGGGTTAGATCTAGGCGATAGGGTAAGAGCTAGCGTTAGGGTTAAGAGATAGGGTTAGGTTTAATGCTTAGGATTAGGGTTAGGGTTTGGGGTTAAAGTAATTGTTAGGGGTTAGATTTAAGGATCCAAGGTTAGGGTTATTTTTAGCTGTAGTGTTAGGGTTAGGGATAAGGGATCCCATTAGCATTAAGGGTCTTCCTTACTGTAGGGTTAAGGGTTAGGCTTAGAGTTAAAGGTTAAGGTTAGGGTCAGTGTTAAGATTTAGGGTGAGGGTTAACGGTTAGGGTAAAGGTTAAGTGTTAGGGTTAGGGATTAGTGATTAGGGTTTTTGGTTAGTGTTAGGGTTAGCGGTTAGGAGTTAGTGTTTTATGAAGGGGTATGGTTAGAATTAGGATTGGGGTTAGAGTTAGGGTGAGGTATAGGGGTTAGGTTTAGGGGTTAGTTTTAGGGAAAAAGGATAGGATTAGGGTTACGGGTTGGGCTTAGGTTTAGGGTTAAAGTTTCCTGCTGGAGTTAGGGATAGGGTTCAGGGTTAGCTTTAGGGGTTCTGGTTAGGGTTAGGTGTTAGTTTAGTGTCAGGGTTAGGTCTAGTCGTGAGGGTAAGGTTTAGGGTTAGCTTTAAGAGCTAGGGTTAGGTTTAATGGTTAGGATTAGGATTAGGGTTAAGGGTTAGGGTAAGGCTTAGGGGTTAGGGTCAAGGGTTAGGGTTTTTGTTAGGCATAGCGTTGGGGTTAGAAGTAAGGGTTACTGTCAGTGTTAGGGTTGTAGGTAGGGTTACGGTTAGGGTTAGCGGTTTAGAATTAGGGTTAGGGATTAGGTGTCACAGTGATGACTAGGAGATAGGGTTAGAATTATGGGATAGGGGTTGTTCTCAGAAATGGGTTATGCATTAACGTTAGGATAAGAGGTTAAAGTTAGGCGCACGGTGAGGTTTACGTGTTAAGGGGAGAAATAGGAACAGGGTTGGGTGTTATGTTCAGGGTTAGGGTTATCTGTTAAAGGTATTGTTTATGCTTAGCGCACGGGCCCTGTCTGCATTAGGCGGGCGGGGGGAGTTTAGGGGGCTGGGATTGTACCCGGGAACCCACTCTATCATACTCTGGGTATGGGCCCGTGGGTTTCATGCAGGACACAGTGGTAGAGCCTCCTTTCATGCATGGCATGGGAGGATTGCAGGCTTTCTAAACTCTAAGAAAGCAAGAAGGCTGAGAATTAGATTTAGGGTTAGGATTATGGTTAGGGTTAAGGATGAAGTTTAGTGTTAGGGTGAGGGCTTAGGGTTAGGGATTAGGGTTAGGGTTAAAGGTTACTCTTAGGTTTAACGGCTACACTTTGGTTTAGGGTTGAGGTTTACTGTTAGGGTTAAGATGAGGGGTTAGGGTTTGGTACAGGGTTAGGGTTAAGTGTTAGGTTTAGGGTTGAAGATTAGGATTAGGGTTAGGATTAAAGGTTAGCGTGAGAATTAACGCTTAGGGTTAAGGTTAAGAGTTAGGGTTTAGGGTTAGGTTTAGGGTTAGGGTTAGTTTTAGGGTTAGAGTTATGTGCTATGGTTTGTGTTAGAGGTTAGGGTTAGGTTTACTGGTCACGGTTAGGGTTAGGTTTAGGGGTTAGCATTAGGGTTAGAGTTAGGGTTAAGGGATAGGATTAGGGTTAAGTGTTGGGCTTAGGGTTAGGGTTTAGTGTTAGGGTTAGCATTAAGGATTAGGGTTAGGGTCAGGGTTAAATGCCTGGGTGTGCGTAATGGTTAGGGTCAGGGTTAAAGTTCACGGACAGGGTTATTGTTAAGGGTTACGGGTAGCTTTAGGGTTCAGGTTTAGTGTTAGCATTAGTGCTTAAGGATAGGATTAAGCAGTAGGTTTGATTTAGGGTTAGATCTAGGCGTTAGGGTAAGGGCTAGCGTTAGGGTTAAGAGATAGGGTTAGGTTTAATGCTTAGGATTAGGGTTAGGGTTTGGGGTTAAAGCAAGTGTTAGGGGTTAGGTTTAAGGATCCAAGGTTAGGGTTATTTTTAGCTGTAGTGTTAGGGTTAGGGATAAGGGATCCCATTAGCATTAAGGGTCTTCCTTACTGTAGGGTTAAGGGTTAGGCTTAGAGTTAAAGGTTAAGGTTAGGGTCAGTGTTAAGATTTAGGGAGAGGGTTAACTGTTAGGGTAAAGGTTAAGCGTTAGGGTTAGGGATTAGTGATTAGGGTTTTTGGTTAGTCTTAGGGTTAGCGGTTAGGAGTTAGTGTTTTATGAAGGGGTATGGTTAGAATTAGGATTGGGGTTAGAGTTAGGGTGAGGTATAGGGGTTACGTTTAGGGGTTAGTTTTAGGGTAAAAGGATAGGATTAGGGTTACGGGTTGGGCTTAGGTTTAGGGTTAAAGTTTACTGCTAGGGTTAGGGATAGGGTTCAGGGTTAGCTTTAGGGGTTCTGGTTAGGGTTAGGTGTTAGGTTAGTGTCAGGGTTAGGTCTAGTCGTGAGGGTAAGGTTTAGGGTTAGCTTTAAGAGCTAGGGTTAGGTTTAATGGTTAGGATTAGGATTAGGGTTAAGGGTTAGGGTAAGGCTTAGGGGTTAGGGTGAAGGGTTAGGGTCAAGGGTTAGGGTTTATGTTAGGCATAGCGTTGGGGTTAGAAGTAAGGGTTACTGTCAGTGTTAGGGTTGTAGGTAGGGTTACGGTTAGGGTTAGCGGTTTAGAATTAGGGTTAGGGATTAGGTGTCACAGTGATGACTAGGAGATAGGGTTAGAATTATGGGATAGGGGTTGTTCTCAGGAAATGGGTTATGCATTAACGTTAGGATAAGAGGTTAAAGTTAGGCGCACGGTGAGGTTTACGTGTTAAGGGGAGAAATAGGAACAGGGTTGGGTGTTATGTTCAGGGTTAGGGTTATCTGTTAAAGGTATTGTTTATGTTTAGCGCACGGGCCCTGTCTGCATTAGGCGGGCGGGGGGAGTTTAGGGGGCTGGGATTGTACCCGGGGACCCACTCTATCATACTCTGGGTATGGGCCCGTGGGTTTCATGCAGGACACAGTGGTAGAGCCTCCTATCACGCATGGCATGGGAGGATTGCAGGCTTTCTAAACTCTAAGAAAGCAAGAAGTCTGAGAATTAGATTTAGGGTTATGATTATGGTTAGGGTTAAGGATGAAGTTTAGTGTTAGGGTGAGGGCTTAGGGTTAGGGATTAGGGTTAGGGTTAAAGGTTACTCTTAGGTTTAACGGTTACACTTTGGTTTAGGGTTGAGGTTTACAGTTAGGGTTAAAATGAGGGGTTAGGGTTTGGTACAGGGTTAGGGTTAAGTGTTAGGTTTAGGGTTGAAGATTAGGATTAGGGTTAGGATTAAAGGTTAGCGTGAGAGTTAACGCTTAGTGTTAAGGTTAAGAGTTAGGGTTTAGGGTTAGGGTTAGGGTTAGGGTTAAGGATGAAATTTAGTGTTAGGGTGAGGGCTTAGGGTTAGGGATTAAGGTTGGGGTTAAAAGTTACTCTTAGGTTTAACGGTTACACTTTGGTTTAGGGTTAAGGTTTACGGTTAGGGTTAAGATGAGGGGTTAGGTTTTGGTACAGGGTTAGGGTTTAGTGTTAGGTTTAGGGTTGAAGATTAGGATTAGGGTTAGGATTAAAGGTTAGCGTGAGAGTTAACGCTTAGGGTTAAGGTTAAGAGTTAGGGTTTAGGGTTAGGGTTAGGGTTAGTTTTAGGGTTAGAGTTATGTTCTATGGTTTGTGTTAGAGGTTAGGGTTAGGTTTACTGGTCACGGTTAGGGTTACGTTTAGGGGTTAGCATTAGGGTTAGGGTTAGGGTTAAGGGATAGGATTAGGGTTAAGTGTTGGGCTTAGGGTTAGGGTTTAGTATTAGGGTTAGCATTAAGGATTAGGGTTAGGGTCAGGGTTAAATGCCTGGGTGCGGGTAATGGTTAGGGTCAGGGTTAAGTTTCACGGATAGGGTTAGTGTTAAGGGTTACGGGTAGGTTTAGGGTTCAGGATTAGATTTAGCATTAGGGCTTAAGGTTAGGATTAGACGGTAGGTTAGATTTAGGGTTAGATCTAGGCGTTAGGGTAAGGTCTAGCGTTAGGGTTAAGAGATAGGGTTAGGTTTAATGCTTAGGATTAGGGTTAGGGTTTGGGGTTAAAGTAAGTGTTAGGGGTTAGGTTTAAGGATCCAAGGTTAGGGGTATTTTTAGCTGTAGTGTTAGGGTTAGGGATAAGGGATCCCATTAGCATTAAGGGTCTTCCTTACTGTAGGGTTAAGGGTTAGGCTTAGAGTTAAAGGTTAAGGTTAGGGTCAGTGTGAAGATTTAGGGTGATGGTTAACGGTTAGCGTAAAGGATAAGGGTTAGGGTTAGGGATTAGTGATTAGGGTTTTTGGTTAGTGTTAGGGTTAGCGGTTAGGAGTTAGTGTTTTATGAAGGGGTATGGTTAGAATTAGGATTGGGGTTAGAGTTAGGGTGAGGTATAGGGGTTAGGTTTAGGGGTTAGTTTTAGGGTAAAAGGATAGGATTAGGGTTACGGGTTGGCCTTATGTTTAGGGTTAAAGTTTACTGCTAGGGTTAGGGATAGGGTTCAGGGTTAGCTTTAGGGGTTCTGGTTAGGGTTAGGTGTTAGGTTAGTGTCAGGGTTAGGTCTAGTCGTGAGGGTAAGGTTTAGGGTTAGCTTTAAGAGCTAGGGTTAGGTTTAATGGTTAGGATTAGGATTAGGGTTAAGGGTTAGGGTAAGGCTTAGGGGTTAGGGTGAAGGGTTAGGGTCAAGGGTTAGGGTTTTTGTTAGGCATAGCGTTGGGGTTAGAAGTAAGGGTTACTGTCAGTGTTAGGGATGTAGGTAGGGTTACGGTTAGGGTTAGCGGTTTAGAATTAGGGTTAGGGATTAGGTGTCACAGTGATGACTAGGAGATAGGGTTAGAATTATGGGATAGGGGTTGTTCTCAGGAAATGGGTTATGCATTAAAGTTAGGATAAGAGGTTAAAGTTAGGCGCACGGTGAGGTTTACGTGTTAAGGGGAGAAATAGGAACAGGGTTGGGTGTTATGTTCAGGGTTAGGGTTATCTGTTAAAGGTATTGTTTATGCTTAGCGCACGGGCCCTGTCTGCATTAGGCGGGCGGGGGGAGTTTAGGGGGCTGGGATTGTACCCGGGAACCCACTCTATCATACTCTGGGTATGGGCCCGTGGGTTTCATGCAGGACGCAGTGGTGGAGCCTCCTTTCACACATGGCATGGGAGGATTGCAGGCTTTCTAAACTCTAAGAAAGCAAGAAGTCTGAGAATTAGATTTAGGGTTAGGATTATGGTTAGGGTTAAGGATGAAGTTTAGTGTTAGGGTGAGGGCTTAGGGTTAGGGATTAGGGTTAGGGTTAAAGGTTACTCTTAGGTTTAACGGTTACACTTTGGTTTAGGGTTGAGGTTTACGGTTAGGGTTAAGATGAGGGGTTAGGGTTTGGTACAGGGTTAGGGTTAAGTGTTAGGTTTAGGGTTGAAGATTAGGATTAAGGTTAGGATTAAAGGTTAGCGTGAGAGTTAACGCTTAGGGTTAAGGTTAAGTGTTAGGGTTTAGGGTTAGGGTTAGGGTTAGTTTTAGGGTTAGAGTTATGTGCTATGGTTTGTGTTAGAGGTTAGGGTTAGGTTTACTGGTCACGGTTAGGGTTACGTTTAGGGGTTAGCATTAGGGTTAGGGTTAGGGTTAAGGGATAGGATTAGGGTTAAGTGTTGGGCTTAGGGTTAGGGTTTAGTGTTAGGGTTAGCATTAAGGATTAGGGTTAGGGTCAGGGTTAAATGCTTGGGTGCGGGTAATGGTTAGGGTCAGGGTTAAGGTTCACGGATAGGGTTAGTGTTAAGGGTTACGGGTAGGTTTAGGGTTCAGGGTTAGAGTTAGCATTAGGGCTTAAGTTTAGGATTAGGCGGTAGGTTACTTTTAGGGTTAGATCTAGGCGTTAGGGTATGGGCTAGCGTTAGGGTTAAGAGATAGGGTTAGGTTTAATGCTTAGGATTAGGGTTAGGGTTTGGGGTTAAAGTAAGTGTTAGTGGTTAGCTTTAAGGATCAAAGATTAGGGTTATTTTTAGCTGTAGTGTTAGGGTTAGGTATAAGGGATCCCATTAGCATTAAGGGTCTTCCTTACTGTAGGGTTTAGGGTTAGGCTTAGAGTTAAACTTTAAGGTTAGAGTCAGTGTGAAGATTTAGGGTGAGGGTTAACGGTTAGGGTAAAGGTTAAGCGTTAGGGTTAGGGATTAGTGATTAGGGTTTTTGGTTAGTGTTAGGGTTAGCGGTTAGGAGTTTGTGTTTTATGGAGGGGTATGGTTAGAATTAGGATTGTGGTTAGAGTTAGGGTGAGGTATAGGTGTTAGGTTTAGGGGTTAGTTTTAGGGTAAAAGGAAAGGATTAGGGTTACCGGTTGGGCTTAGGTTTAGGGTTAAAGTTTACTACTAGGGTTAGGGATAGGGTTCAGGGTTAGCTTTAGGGGTTCTGGTTAGGGTTAGGTGTTAGGTTAGTGTCAGGGTTAGGTCTAGTCGTGAGGGTAAGGTTTAGGGTTAGCTTTAAGAGCTAGGGTTAGGTTTAATGGTTAGGATTAGGATTAGGGTTAAGGGTTAGGGTAAGGCTTAGGGGTTAGGGTGAAGGGTTAGGGTCAAGGGTTAGGGTTTATGTTAGGCATAGCGTTGGGGTTAGAAGTAAGGGTTACTGTCAGTGTTAGGGTTGTAGGTAGGGTTACGGTTAGGGTTAGCGGTTTAGAATTAGGGTTAGGGATTAGGTGTCACAGTGATGACTAGGAGATAGGGTTAGAATTATGGGATAGGGGTTGTTCTCAGGAAATGGGTTATGCATTAACGTTAGGATAAGAGGTTAAAGTTAGGCGCACGGTGAGGTTTACGTGTTAAGGGGAGAAATAGGAACAGGGTTGGGTGTTATGTTCAGGGTTAGGGTTATCTGTTAAAGGTATTGTTTATGTTTAGCGCACGGGCCCTGTCTGCATTAGGCGGGCGGGGGGAATTTAGGGGGCTGGGATTGTACCCGGGGACCCACTCTATCATACTCTGGGTATGGGCCCGTGGGTTTCATGCAGGACACAGTGGTAGAGCCTCCTTTCACGCATGGCATGGGAGGATTGCAGGCTTTCTAAACTCTAAGAAAGCAAGAAGTCTGAGAATTAGATTTAGGGTTATGATTATGGTTAGGGTTAAGGATGAAGTTTAGTGTTAGGGTGAGGGCTTAGGGTTAGGGATTAGGGTTAGGGTTAAAGGTTACTCTTAGGTTTAACGGTTACACTTTGGTTTAGGGTTGAGGTTTACAGTTAGGGTTAAGATGAGGGGTTAGGGTTTGGTACAGGGTTAGGGTTAAGTGTTAGGTTTAGGGTTGAAGATTAGGATTAGGGTTAGGATTAAAGGTTAGCGTGAGAGTTAACGCTTAGTGTTAAGGTTAAGAGTTAGGGTTTAGGGTTAGGGTTAGGGTTAGGGTTAAGGATGAAATTTAGTGTTAGGGTGAGGGCTTAGGGTTAGGGATTAAGGTTGGGGTTAAAAGTTACTCTTAGGTTTAACGGTTACACTTTGGTTTAGGGTTAAGGTTTACGGTTAGGGTTAAGATGAGGGGTTAGGTTTTGGTACAGGGTTAGGGTTTAGTGTTAGGTTTAGGGTTGAAGATTAGGATTAGGGTTAGGATTAAAGGTTAGCGTGAGAGTTAACGCTTAGGGTTAAGGTTAAGAGTTAGGGTTTAGGGTTAGGGTTAGGGTTAGTTTTAGGGTTAGAGTTATGTTCTATGGTTTGTGTTAGAGGTTAGGGTTAGGTTTACTGGTCACGGTTAGGGTTACGTTTAGGGGTTAGCATTAGGGTTAGGGTTAGGGTTAAGGGATAGGATTAGGGTTAAGTGTTGGGCTTAGGGTTAGGGTTTAGTGTTAGGGTTAGCATTAAGGATTAGGGTTAGGGTCAGGGTTAAATGCCTGGGTGCGGGTAATGGTTAGGGTCAGGGTTAAGTTTCACGGATAGGGTTAGTGTTAAGGGTTACGGGTAGGTTTAGGGTTCAGGATTAGATTTAGCATTAGGGCTTAAGGTTAGGATTAGACGGTAGGTTAGATTTAGGGTTAGATCTAGGCGTTAGGGTAAGGTCTAGCGTTAGGGTTAAGAGATAGGGTTAGGTTTAATGCTTAGGATTAGGGTTAGGGTTTGGGGTTAAAGTAAGTGTTAGGGGTTAGGTTTAAGGATCCAAGGTTAGGGGTATTTTTAGCTGTAGTGTTAGGGTTAGGGATAAGGGATCCCATTAGCATTAAGGGTCTTCCTTACTGTAGGGTTAAGGGTTAGGCTTAGAGTTAAAGGTTAAGGTTAGGGTCAGTGTGAAGATTTAGGGTGATGGTTAACGGTTAGCGTAAAGGATAAGGGTTAGGGTTAGGGATTAGTGATTAGGGTTTTTGGTTAGTGTTAGGGTTAGCGGTTAGGAGTTAGTGTTTTATGAAGGGGTATGGTTAGAATTAGGATTGGGGTTAGAGTTAGGGTGAGGTATAGGGGTTAGGTTTAGGGGTTAGTTTTAGGGTAAAAGGATAGGATTAGGGTTACGGGTTGGCCTTATGTTTAGGGTTAAAGTTTACTGCTAGGGTTAGGGATAGGGTTCAGGGTTAGCTTTAGGGGTTCTGGTTAGGGTTAGGTGTTAGGTTAGTGTCAGGGTTAGGTCTAGTCGTGAGGGTAAGGTTTAGGGTTAGCTTTAAGAGCTAGGGTTAGGTTTAATGGTTAGGATTAGGATTAGGGTTAAGGGTTAGGGTAAGGCTTAGGGGTTAGGGTGAAGGGTTAGGGTCAAGGGTTAGGGTTTTTGTTAGGCATAGCGTTGGGGTTAGAAGTAAGGGTTACTGTCAGTGTTAGGGATGTAGGTAGGGTTACGGTTAGGGTTAGCGGTTTAGAATTAGGGTTAGGGATTAGGTGTCACAGTGATGACTAGGAGATAGGGTTAGAATTATGGGATAGGGGTTGTTCTCAGGAAATGGGTTATGCATTAACGTTAGGATAAGAGGTTAAAGTTAGGCGCACGGTGAGGTTTACGTGTTAAGGGGAGAAATAGGAACAGGGTTGGGTGTTATGTTCAGGGTTAGGGTTATCTGTTAAAGGTATTGTTTATGCTTAGCGCACGGGCCCTGTCTGCATTAGGCGGGCGGGGGGAGTTTAGGGGGCTGGGATTGTACCCGGGAACCCACTCTATCATACTCTGGGTATGGGCCCGTGGGTTTCATGCAGGACGCAGTGCTGGAGCCTCCTTTCACACATGGCATGGGAGGATTGCAGGCTTTCTAAACTCTAAGAAAGCAAGAAGTCTGAGAATTAGATTTAGGGTTAGGATTATGGTTAGGGTTAAGGATGAAGTTTAGTGTTAGGGTGAGGGCTTAGGGTTAGGGATTAGGGTTAGGGTTAAAGGTTACTCTTAGGTTTAACGGTTACACTTTGGTTTAGGGTTGAGGTTTACGGTTAGGGTTAAGATGAGGGGTTAGGGTTTGGTACAGGGTTAGGGTTAAGTGTTAGGTTTAGGGTTGAAGATTAGGATTAGGGTTAGGATTAAAGGTTAGCGTGAGAGTTAACGCTTAGGGTTAAGGTTAAGTGTTAGGGTTTAGGGTTAGGGTTAGGGTTAGTTTTAGGGTTAGAGTTATGTGCTATGGTTTGTGTTAGAGGTTAGGGTTAGGTTTACTGGTCACGGTTAGGGTTACGTTTAGGGGTTAGCATTAGGGTTAGGGTTAGGGTTAAGGGATAGGATTAGGGTTAAGTGTTGGGCTTAGGGTTAGGGTTTAGTGTTAGGGTTAGCATTAAGGATTAGGGTTAGGGTCAGGGTTAAATGCTTGGGTGCGGGTAATGGTTAGGGTCAGGGTTAAGGTTCACGGATAGGGTTAGTGTTAAGGGTTACGGGTAGGTTTAGGGTTCAGGGTTAGAGTTAGCATTAGGGCTTAAGTTTAGGATTAGGCGGTAGGTTACTTTTAGGGTTAGATCTAGGCGTTAGGGTATGGGCTAGCGTTAGGGTTAAGAGATAGGGTTAGGTTTAATGCTTAGGATTAGGGTTAGGGTTTGGGGTTAAAGTAAGTGTTAGGGGTTAGCTTTAAGGATCAAAGATTAGGGTTATTTTTAGCTGTAGTGTTAGGGTTAGGGATAAGGGATCCCATTAGCATTAAGGGTCTTCCTTACTGTAGGGTTAAGGGTTAGGCTTAGAGTTAAAGTTTAAGGTTAGAGTCAGTGTGAAGATTTAGGGTGAGGGTTAACGGTTAGGGTAAAGGTTAAGCGTTAGGGTTAGGGATTAGTGATTAGGGTTTTTGGTTAGTGTTAGGGTTAGCGGTTAGGAGTTTGTGTTTTATGAAGGGGTATGGTTAGAATTAGGATTGTGGTTAGAGTTAGGGTGAGGTATAGGGGTTAGGTTTAGGGGTTAGTTTTAGGGTAAAAGGAAAGGATTAGGGTTACCGGTTGGGCTTAGGTTTAGGGTTAAAGTTTACTACTAGGGTTAGGGATAGGGTTCAGGGTTATCTTTAGTGGTTCTGGTTAGGGTTAGGTGTTAGGTTAGTGTCAGGGTTAGGTCTAGTCGTGAGGGTAAGGTTTAGGGTTAGCTTTAAGAGCTAGGGTTAGGTTTAATGGTTAGGATTAGGATTAGGGTTAAGGGTTAGGGTAAGGCTTAGGGGTTAGGGTGAAGGGTTAGGGTCAAGGGTTAGGGTTTTTGTTAGGCATAGCGTTGGGGTTAGAAGTAAGGGTTACTGTCAGTGTTAGGGTTGTAGGTAGGGTTACGGTTAGGGTTAGCGGTTTAGAATTAGGGTTAGGGATTAGGTGTCACAGTGATGACTAGGAGATAGGGTTAGAATTGTGGGATGGGGATGTTCTCAGGAAATGGGTTATGCATTAACGTTAGGATAAGAGGTTAAAGTTAGGCGCACGGTGAGGTTTACGTGTTAAGGGGAGAAATAGGAACAGGGTTGGGTGTTATGTTCAGGGTTAGGGTTATCTGTTAAAGGTATTGTTTATGCTTAGCGCACGGGCCCTGTCTGCATTAGGCGGGCGGGTGGAGTTTAGGGGGCTGGGATTGTACCCGGGAACCCACTCTATCATACTCTGGGTATGGGCCCGTGGGTTTCATGCAGGACACAGTGGTAGAGCCTCCTTTCACGCATGGCATGGGAGGATTGCAGGCTTTCTAAACTCTAAGAAAGCAAGAAGTCTGAGAATTAGATTTAGGGTTAGGATTATGGTTAGGGTTAAGGATGAAGTTTAGTGTTAGGGTGAGGGCTTAGGGTTAGGGATTAGGGTTAGGGTTAAAGATTACTCTTAGGTTTAACGGTTACACTTTGGTTTAGGGTTGAGGTTTACGGTTAGGGTTAAGATGAGGGGTTAGGGTGTGGTACAGGGTTAGGGTTAAGTGTTAGGTTTAGGGTTGAAGATTAGGATTAGGGTTAGGATTAAAGGTTAGCGTGAGAGTCAACACTTAGGGTTAAGGTTAAGAGTTAGGGTTAGGGTTAGGGTTAGGGTTAGTTTTAGGGTTAGAGTTATGTGCTTTGGTTTGTGTTAGAGGTTAGGGTTAGGTTTACTGGTCACAGTTAGGGTTACGTTTAGGGGTTAGCATTAGGGTTAGGGTTAGGGTTAGGGGATAGGATTAGGGTTAAGTGTTGGGCTTAGGGTTAGGGTTTAGTGTTAAGTTTGGCATTAAGGATTAGGGTTAGGGTCAGGGTTAAATGCTTGGGTGCGGGTAATGGTTAGGGTCAGGGTTAAGGTTCACGGATAGGGTTAGTGTTAAGGGTTACGGGTAGGTTTAGGG
The DNA here is from genome assembly GCF_041146395.1 of Eulemur rufifrons. Classification (NCBI taxonomy): domain Eukaryota; kingdom Metazoa; phylum Chordata; class Mammalia; order Primates; family Lemuridae; genus Eulemur; species Eulemur rufifrons. The sequence goes on along the minus strand of NW_027182822.1, from coordinate 1,454,092 downwards.
TTCAGGGTTAGAGTTAGCATTAGGGCTTAAGTTTAGGATTAGGCGGTAGGTTACTTTTAGGGTTAGATCTAGGCGTTAGGGTATGGGCTAGCGTTAGGGTTAAGAGATAGGGTTAGGTTTAATGCTTAGGATTAGGGTTAGGGTTTGGGGTTAAGGTAAGTGTTAGGGGTTAGCTTTAAGGATCAAAGATTAGGGTTATTTTTAGCTGTAGTGTTAGGGTTAGGGATAAGGGATCCCATTAGCATTAAGGGTCTTCCTTACTGTAGGGTTAAGGGTTAGGCTTAGAGTTAAAGTTTAAGGTTAGAGTCAGTGTGAAGATTTAGGGTGAGGGTTAACGGTTAGGGTAAAGGTTAAGCGTTAGGGTTAGGGATTAGTGATTAGGGTTTTTGGTTAGTGTTAGGGTTAGCGGTTAGGAGTTTGTGTTTTATGAAGGGGTATGGTTAGAATTAGGATTGTGGTTAGAGTTAGGGTGAGGTATAGGGGTTAGGTTTAGGGGTTAGTTTTAGGGTAAAAGGAAAGGATTAGGGTTACCGGTTGGGCTTAGGTTTAGGGTTAAAGTTTACTACTAGGGTTAGGGATAGGGTTCAGGGTTATCTTTAGTGGTTCTGGTTAGGGTTAGGTGTTAGGTTAGTGTCAGGGTTAGGTCTAGTCGTGAGGGTAAGGTTTAGGGTTAGCTTTAAGAGCTAGGGTTAGGTTTAATGGTTAGGATTAGGATTAGGGTTAAGGGTTAGGGTAAGGCTTAGGGGTTAGGGTGAAGGGTTAGGGTCAAGGGTTAGGGTTTTTGTTAGGCATAGCGTTGGGGTTAGAAGTAAGGGTTACTGTCAGTGTTAGGGTTGTAGGTAGGGTTACGGTTAGGGTTAGCGGTTTAGAATTAGGGTTAGGGATTAGGTGTCACAGTGATGACTAGGAGATAGGGTTAGAATTGTGGGATGGGGATGTTCTCAGGAAATGGGTTATGCATTAACGTTAGGATAAGAGGTTAAAGTTAGGCGCACGGTGAGGTTTACGTGTTAAGGGGAGAAATAGGAACAGGGTTGGGTGTTATGTTCAGGGTTAGGGTTATCTGTTAAAGGTATTGTTTATGCTTAGCGCACGGGCCCTGTCTGCATTAGGCGGGCGGGTGGAGTTTAGGGGGCTGGGATTGTACCCGGGAACCCACTCTATCATACTCTGGGTATGGGCCCGTGGGTTTCATGCAGGACACAGTGGTAGAGCCTCCTTTCACGCATGGCATGGGAGGATTGCAGGCTTTCTAAACTCTAAGAAAGCAAGAAGTCTGAGAATTAGATTTAGGGTTAGGATTATGGTTAGGGTTAAGGATGAAGTTTAGTGTTAGGGTGAGGGCTTAGGGTTAGGGATTAGGGTTAGGGTTAAAGATTACTCTTAGGTTTAATGGTTACACTTTGGTTTAGGGTTGAGGTTTACGGTTAGGGTTAAGATGAGGGGTTAGGGTGTGGTACAGGGTTAGGGTTAAGTGTTAGGTTTAGGGTTGAAGATTAGGATTAGGGTTAGGATTAAAGGTTAGCGTGAGAGTCAACACTTAGGGTTAAGGTTAAGAGTTAGGGTTAGGGTTAGGGTTAGGGTTAGTTTTAGGGTTAGAGTTATGTGCTTTGGTTTGTGTTAGAGGTTAGGGTTAGGTTTACTGGTCACAGTTAGGGTTACGTTTAGGGGTTAGCATTAGGGTTAGGGTTAGGGTTAGGGGATAGGATTAGGGTTAAGTGTTGGGCTTAGGGTTAGGGTTTAGTGTTAAGTTTGGCATTAAGGATTAGGGTTAGGGTCAGGGTTAAATGCTTGGGTGCGGGTAATGGTTAGGGTCAGGGTTTAGGTTCACGGATAGGGTTAGTGTTAAGGGTTACGGGTAGGTTTAGGGTTCAGGGTTAGTGTTAGCATTAGGGCTTAAGGTTAGGATTAGGCGGTAGGTTAGATTTAGGGTTAGATCTAGGCGTTAGGGTAAGGGCTAGCGTTAGGGTTAAGAGATAGGGTTAGGTTTAATGCTTAGGATTAGGGTTAGGGTTTGGGGTTAAAGTAAGTGTTAGGGGTTAGGTTTAAGGATCCAAGGTTAGGGTTATTTTTAGCTGTAGTGTTAGGGTTAGGGATAAGGGATCCCATTAGCATTAAGGGTCTTCCTTACTGTAGGGTTAAGGGTTAGGCTTAGAGTTAAAGGTTAAGGTTAGGGTCAGTGTGAAGATTTAGGGTGAGGGTTAACGGTTAGGGTAAAGGTTAAGCGTTAGGGTTAGGGATTAGTGATTAGGGTTTTTGGTTAGTGTTAGGGTTAGCGGTTAGGAGTTAGTGTTTTATGAAGGGGTATGGTTAGAATTAGGATTGGGGTTAGAGTTAGGGTGAGGTATAGGGGTTAGGTTTAGGGGTTAGTTTTAGGGTAAAAGGATAGGATTAGGGTTATGGGTTGGGCTTAGGTTTAGGGTTAAAGTTTACTGCTAGTGTTAGGGATAGGGTTCAGGATTAGCTTTAGGGGTTCTGGTTAGGGTTAGGTGATAGGTTACTGTCAGGGTTAGGTCTAGTCGTGAGGGTAAGGTTTAGGGTTAGCTTTAAGAGCTAGGGTTAGGTTTAATGGTTAGGATTAGGATTAGGGTTAAGGGTTAGGGTAAGGCTTAGGGGTTAGGGTGAAGGGTTAGGGCCAAGGGTTAGGGTTTTTGTTAGGCATAGCGTTGGGGTTAGAATTAAGGGTTACTGTCAGTGTTAGGGTTGTAGGTAGGGTTACGGTTAGGGTTAGCGGTTTAGAATTAGGGTTAGGGATTAGGTGTCACAGTGATGACTAGGAGATAGGGTTAGAATTATGGGATAGGGGTTGTTCTCAGGAAATGGGTTATGCATTAACGTTAGGATAAGAGGTTAAAGTTAGGCGCACGGTGAGGTTTACATGTTAAGGGGAGAAATAGGAACAGGGTTGGGTGTTATGTTCAGGGTTAGGGTTATCTGTTAAAGGTATTTTTTATGCTTAGCGCACGGGCCCTGACTGCATTAGGCAGGCGGGGGGAGTTTAGGGGGCTGGGATTGTACCCGGGAACCCACTCTATCATACTCTGGGTATGGGCCCGTGGGTTTCATGCAGGACACAGTGGTAGAGCCTCCTTTCACGCATGGCATGGGAGGATTGCAGGCTTTCTAAACTCTAAGAAAGCAAGAAGTCTGAGAATTAGATTTAGGGTTAGGATTATGGTTAGGGTTAAGGATGAAGTTTAGTGTTAGGGTGAGGGCTTAGGGTTAGGGATTAGGGTTAGGGTTAAAGGTTACTCTTAGGTTTAACGGTTACACTTTGGATTAGGGTTGAGGTTTACGGTTAGGGTTAAGATGAGGGGTTAGGGTGTGGTACAGGCTTAGGGTTAAGTGTTAGGTTTAGGGTTGAAGATTAGGATTAGGGTTAGGATTAAAGGTTAGCGTGAGAGTTAACGCTTAGGGTTAAGGTTAAGAGTTAGGGTTTAGGGTTAGGGTTAGGGTTAGTTTTAGGGTTAGAGTTAAGTGCTATGGTTTGTGTTAAAGGTTAGGGTTAGGTTTACTGGTCACGGTTAGGGTTACGTTTAGGGGGTAGCATTAGTTTTAGGGTTAGGGTTAAGGGATAGGATTAGGGGTAAGTGTTGGGCTTACGGTTAGGGTTTAGTGTTAGGGTTGGCATTAAGGATTAGGGTTAGGGTCAGGGTTAAATGCTTGGGTGCGGTTAATGGTTAGGGTCAGGGTTTAGGTTCACGGATAGGGTTAGTGTTAAGGGTTACGGGTAGGTTTAGGGTTCATGGTTAGTGTTAGCATTAGGGCTTAAGGTTAGGATTAGGCGGTAGGTTAGATTTAGGGTTAGATCTAGGCGTTAGGGTAAGGGCTAGCGTTAGGATTAAGAGATAGGGTTAGGTTTAATGCTTAGGATTAGGGTTAGGGTTTGGGGTTAAAGTAAGTGTTAGGGGTTAGGTTTAAGGATCCAAGGTTAGGGTTATTTTTAGCTGTAGTGTTAGGGTTAGGGATAAGGGATCCCATTAGCATTAAGGGTCTTCCTTACTGTAGGGTTAAGGGTTAGGCTTAGAGTTAAAGGTTAAGGTTAGGGTCAGTGTTAAGATTTAGGGTGAGGGTTAACGGTTAGGGTAAAGGTTAAGCGTTAGGGTTAGGGTTAGGGATTAGTGATTAGGGTTTTTGGTTAGTGTTAGGGTTAGCGGTTAGGAGTTAGTGTTTTATGAAGGGGTATGGTTAGAATTAGGATTGGGGTTAGAGTTAGGGTGAGGTATAGGGGTTAGGTTTAGGGGTTAGTTTTAGGGTAAAAGGATAGGATTAGGGTAACGGGTTGGGCTTAGGTTTACGGTTAAAGTTTACTGCTAGGGTTAGGGATAGGGTTCAGGATTAGCTTTAGGGGTTCTGGTTAGGGTTAGGTGATAGGTTAGTGTCAGGGTTAGGTCTAGTCGTGAGGGTAAGGTTTAGGGTTAGCTTTAAGAGCTAGGGTTAGGTTTAATGGTTAGGATTAGGATTAGGGTTAAGGGTTAGGGTAAGGCTTAGGGGTTAGGGTGAAGGGTTAGGGTCAAGGGTTAGGGTTTTTGTTAGGCATAGCGTTGGGGTTAGAAGTAAGGGTTACTGTCAGTGTTAGGGTTGTAGGTAGGGTTACGGTTAGGGTTAGCGGTTTAGAATTAGGGTTAGGGATTAGGTGTCACAGTGATGACTAGGAGATAGGGTTAGAATTATGGGATAGGGGTTGTTCTCAGGAAATGGGTTATGCATTAACGTTAGGATAAGAGGATAAATTTAGGCGCACCGTGAGGTTTACCTCTTAAGAGGAGAAATAGAAACAGGGTTGAGTGTTATGTTCAGGGTTAGGGTTATCTGTTAAAGGTATTGTTTATGCTTAGCGCACGGGCCCTGTCTGCATTAGGTGGGCGGGGGGAGTTTAGGGGGCTGGGATTGTACCCGGGAACCCACTCTATCATACTCTGGGTATGGGCCCGTGGGTTTCATGCAGGACACAGTGGTAGAGCCTCCTTTCACGCATGGCATGGGAGGATTGCAGGCTTTCTAAACTCTAAGAAAGCAAGAAGTCTGAGAATTAGATTTAGGGTTAGGATTCTGGTTAAGGTTAAGGATGAAGTTTAGTGTTAGGGTGAGGGCTTAGGGTTAGGGAATAGGTTTAGGGTTAAAGGTTACTCTTAGGTTTAACGGTTACACTTTGGTTTAGGGTTGAGGTTTACGGTTAGGTTTAAGATGAGGGGTTAGGGTTTGGTACAGGGTTAGGGTTAAGTGTTAGGTTTAGGGTTGAAGATTAGGATTAGGGTTACGATTAAAGGTTAGCGTGAGAGTTAACGCTTAGCGTTAAGGTTAAGTGTTAGGGTTAGGGTTAGGGTTAGGGTTAGTTTTAGGGTTAGAGTTATGTGCTATGGTTTGTGTTAGAGGTTAGGGTTAGGTTTACTGGTCACGGTTAGGGTTACGTTTAGGGGGTAGCATTAGGGTTAGGGTGAGGGTTAAGGGATAGGATTAGGGGTAAGTGTTGGGCTTACGGTTAGGGTTTAGTGTTAGGGTTGGCATTATGGATTAGGGTTAGGGTCAGGGTTAAATGCTTGGGTGCGGGTAATGGTTAGGGTCAGGGTTTAGGTTCACGGATAGGGTTAGTGTTAAGGGTTACGGGTAGGTTTAGGGTTCATGGTTAGTGTTAGCATTAGGGCTTAAGGTTAGGATTAGGCGGTAGCTTAGATTTAGGGTTAGATCTAGGCGTTAGGGTAAGGGCTAGCGTTAGGGTTAAGAGATAGGGTTAGGTTTAATGCTTAGGATTAGGGTTAGGGTTTGGGGTTAAAGTAAGTGTTAGGGGTTAGGTTTAAGGATCCAAGGTTAGGGTTATTTTTAGCTGTAGTGTTAGGGTTAGGGATAAGGGATCCCATTAGCATTAAGGGTCTTCCTTACTGTAGGGTTAAGGGTTAGGCTTAGAGTTAAAGGTTAAGGTTAGGGTCAGTGTTAAGATTTAGGGTGAGGGTTAACGGTTAGGGTAAAGGTTAAGCGTTAGGGTTAGGGTTAGGGATTAGTGATTAGGGTTTTTGGTTAGTGTTAGGGTTAGCGGTTAGGAGTTAGTGTTTTATGAAGGGGTATGGTTAGAATTAGGATTGGGGTTAGAGTTAGGGTGAGGTATAGGGGTTAGGTTTAGGGGTTAGTTTTAGGGTAAAAGGATAGGATTAGGGTTACGGGTTGGCCTTATGTTTAGGGTTAAAGTTTACTGCTAGGGTTAGGGATAGGGTTCAGGGTTAGCTTTAGGGGTTCTGGTTAGGGTTAGGTGTTAGGTTAGTGTCAGGGTTAGGTCTAGTCGTGAGGGTAAGGTTTAGGGTTAGCTTTAAGAGCTAGGTTAGGTTTAATGGTTAGGATTAGGATTAGGGTTAAGGGTTAGGGTAAGGCTTAGGGGTTAGGGTGAAGGGTTAGGGTCAAGGGTTAGGGTTTTTGATAGGCATAGCGTTGGGGTTAGAAGTAAGGGTTACTGTCAGTGTTAGGGATGTAGGTAGGGTTACGGTTAGGGTTAGCGGTTTAGAATTAGGGTTAGGGATTAGGTGTCACAGTGATGACTAGGAGATAGGGTTAGAATTATGGGATAGGGGTTGTTCTCAGGAAATGGGTTATGCATTAACGTTAGGATAAGAGGTTAAAGTTAGGCGCACGGTGAGGTTTACGTGTTAAGGGGAGAAATAGGAACAGGGTTGGGTGTTATGTTCAGGGTTAGGGTTATCTGTTAAAGGTATTGTTTATGCTTAGCGCACGGGCCCTGTCTGCATTAGGCGGGCGGGGGGAGTTTAGGGGGCTGGGATTGTACCCGGGAACCCACTCTATCATACTCTGGGTATGGGCCCGTGGGTTTCATGCAGGACACAGTGGTGGAGCCTCCTTTCACACATGGCATGGGAGGATTGCAGGCTTTCTAAACTCTAAGAAAGCAAGAAGTCTGAGAATTAGATTTAGGGTTAGGATTCTGGTTAGGGTTAAGGATGAAGTTTAGTGTTAGGGTGAGGGCTTAGGGTTAGGGATTAGGGTTAGGGTTAAAGGTTACTCTTAGGTTTAACGGTTACACTTTGGTTTAGGGTTGAGGTTTACGGTTAGGGTTAAGATGAGGGGTTAGGGTTTCGTACAGGGTTAGGGTTAAGTGTTAGGTTTAGGGTTGAAGATTAGGATTAGGGTTAGGATTAAAGGTTAGCGTGAGAGTTAACGCTTAGGGTTAAGGTTAAGTGTTAGGCTTTAGGGTTAGGGTTAGGGTTAGTTTTAGGGTTAGAGTTATGTGCTATGGTTTGTGTTAGAGGTTAGGGTTAGGTTTACTGGTCACGGTTAGGGTTACGTTTAGGGGTTAGCATTAGGGTTAGGGTTAGGGTTAAGGGATAGGATTAGGGTTAAGTGTTGGACTTAGGGTTAGGGTTTAGTGTTAGGGTTAGCATTAAGGATTAGGGTTAGGGTCAGGGATAAATGCTTGGGTGGGGGTAATGGTTAGGGTCAGGGTTAAGGTTCACGGATAGGGTTAGTGTTAAGAGTTACGGGTAGGTTTAGGGTTCAGGGTTAGAGTTAGCATTAGGGCTTAAGTTTAGGATTAGGCGGTAGGTTACTTTTAGGGTTAGATCTAGTCGTTAGGGTATGGGCTAGCGTTAGGGTTAAGAGATAGGGTTAGGTTTAATGCTTAGGATTAGGGTTAGGGTTTGGGGTTAAAGTAAGTGTTAGGGGTTAGCTTTAAGGATCAAAGATTAGGGTTATTTTTAGCTGTAGTGTTAGGTTTAGGGATAAGTGATCCCATTAGCATTAAGGGTCTTCCTTACTGTAGGGTTATGGGTTACGCTTAGAGTTAAAGTTTAAGGTTAGAGTCAGTGTGAAGATTTAGGGTGAGGGTTAACGGTTAGGGTAAAGGTTAAGCGTTAGGGTTAGGGATTAGTGATTAGGGTTTTTGGTTAGTGTTAGGGTTAGCGGTTAGGAGTTTGTGTTTTATGAAGGGGTATGGTTAGAATTAGGATTGTGGTTAGAGTTAGGGTGAGGTATAGGGGTTAGGTTTAGGGGTTAGTTTTAGGGTAAAAGGAAAGGATTAGGGTTACCGGTTGGGCTTAGGTTTAGGGTTAAAGTTTACTGTTTGGGTTAGGGATAGGGTTCAGTGTTAGCTTTAGGGGTTCTGGTTAGGGTTAGGTGTTAGGTTAGTGTCAGGGTTAGGTCTAGTCGTGAGGGTAAGGTTTAGTGTTAGCTTTAAGAGCTAGGGTTAGGTTTAATGGTTAGGATTAGGATTAGGGTTAAGGGTTAGGGTAAGGCTTAGGGGTTAGGGTGAAGGGTTAGGGTCAAGGGTTAGGGTTTTTGTTAGGCATAGCGTTGGGGTTAGAAGTAAGGGTTACTGTCAGTGTTAGGGATGTAGGTAGGGTTACGGTTAGGGTTAGCGGTTTAGAATTAGGGTTAGGGATTAGGTGTCACAGTGATGACTAGGAGATAGGGTTAGAATTATGGGATAGGGGTTGTTCTCAGGAAATGGGTTATGCATTAACGTTAGGATAAGAGGTTAAATTTAGGCGCACGGTGAGGTTTACGTGTTAAGGGGAGAAATAGGAACAGGGTTGGGTGTTATGTTCAGGGTTAGGGTTATCTGTTAAAGGTATTGTTTATGCTTAGCGCACGGGCCCTGTCTGCATTAGGCGGGCAGGGGGAGTTTAGGGGGCTGGGATTGTACCCGGGAACCAACTCTATCATACTCTGGGTATGGGCCCATGGGTTTCATGCAGGACACAGTGGTACAGCCTCCTTTGACGCATGGCATGGGAGGATTGCAGGCTTTCTAAACTCTAAGAAAGCAAGAAGTCTGAGAATTAGATTTAGGGTTAGGATTCTGGTTAGGGTTAAGGATGAAGTTTAGTGTTAGGGTGAGGGCTTAGGGTTAGGGATTAGGGTTAGGCTTAAGGGTTACTCTTAGGTTTAACGGTTACACTTTGGTTTAGGGTTGAGGTTTATAGTTAGGGTTAAGATGAGGGGTTAGGGTTTGGTACAGGGTTAGGGTTAAGTGTTAGGTTTAGGGTTGAAGATTAGGATTAGGGTTATGATTAAAGGTTACCGTGAGAGTTAACGCTTAGTGTTAAGGTTAAGAGTTAGGGTTTAGGGTTAGGTTTAGGGTTAGGGTTAGTTTTAGGGTTAGAGTTATGTGCTATGGTTTGTGTTAGAGGTTAGGGTTAGGTTTACTGGTCACGGTTAGGGTTACGTTTAGGGGTTAGCATTAGGGTTAGGGTTAGGGTTAGGGGATAGGATTAGGGTTAAGTGTTGGGCTTAGGGTTAGGGTTTAGTGTTAAGGTTGGCATTAAGGATTAGGGTTAGGGTCAGGGTTAAATGCTTGGGTGCGGGTAATGGTTAGGGTCAGGGTTTAGGTTCACGGATAGGGTTAGTGTTAAGGGTTACGGGTAGGTTTAGGGTTCAGGGTTAGTGTTAGCATTAGGGCTTAAGGTTAGGATTAGGCGGTAGGTTAGATTTAGGGTTAGATCTAGGCGTTAGGGTAAGGGCTAGCGTTAGGGTTAAGAGATAGGTGTAGGTTTAATGCTTAGGATTAGGGTTAGGGTTTGGGGTTAAAGTAAGTGTTAGGGGTTAGGTTTAAGGATCCAAGGTTAGGGTTATTTTTAGCTGTAGTGTTAGGGTTAGGGATAAGGGATCCCATTAGCATTAAGGGTCTTCCTTACTGTAGGGTTAAGTGTTAGGCTTAGAGTTAAAGGTTAAGGTTAGGGTCAGTGTTAAGATTTAGGGTGAGGGTTAACGGTTAGGGTAAAGGTTCAGCGTTAGCGTTAGGGATTAGGGATTAGGGTTTTTGGTTAGGGTTAGGGTTAGGGTTAGTGTTAGGGTTAGCGGTTAGGAGTTAGTGTTTTATGAAGGGGTATGGTTAGAATTAGGATTGGGGTTAGAGTTAGTGTGAGGTATAGGGGTTAGCTTTAGGGGTTACTTTTAGGGTAAAAGGATAGGATAAGGGTTACGGGTTGGGCTTAGGTTTAGGGTTAAAGTTTACTGCTGGGTTTAGGGATAGGGTTCAGGATTAGCTTTAGGGTTTCTGGTTAGGGTTAGGTGTTAGCTTAGTGTCAGGGTTAGGTCTAGTCATGAGGGTAAGGTTTAGGGTTAGCTTTAAGAGCTAGGGTTAGGTTTAATGATTAGGATTAGGATTAGGGTTAAGGGTTAGGGTAAGGCTTAGGGGTTAGGGTGAAGGGTTAGGGTCAAGGGTTAGGGTTTTTGTTAGGCATAGCGTTGGGGTTAGAAGTAAGGGTTACTGTCAGTGTTAGGGTTGTAGGTAGGGTTACGGTTAGGGTTAGCGGTTTAGAATTAGGGTTAGGGATTAGGTGTCACAGTGATGACTAGGAGATAGGGTTAGAATTGTGGGATGGGGATGTTCTCAGGAAATGGGTTATGCATTAACGTTAGGATAAGAGGTTAAAGTTAGGCTCACGGTGAGGTTTACGTGTTAAGGGGAGAAATAGGAACAGGGTTGGGTGTTATGTTCAGGGTTAGGGTTATCTGTTAAAGGTATTGTTTATGCTTAGCGCACGGGCCCTGTCTGTATTAGGCGGGCGGGTGGAGTTTAGGGGGCTGGGATTGTACCCGGGAACCCACTCTATCATACTCTGGGTATGGGCCCGTGTGTTTCATGCAGGACACAGGGGTAGAGCCTCCTTTCACGCATGGCATGGGAGGATGGCAGGCTTTCTAAACTCTAAGAAAGCAAGAAGTCTGAGAATTAGATTTAGGGTTAGGATTCTGGTTAGGGTTAAGGATGAAGTTTAGTGTTAGGGTGAGGGCTTAGGGTTAGGGAATAGGGTTAGGGTTAAAGGTTACTCTTAGGTTTAACGGTTACACTTTGGTTTAGGGTTGAGGTTTACGGTTAGGGTTAAGATGAGGGGTTAGGGTGTGGTACAGGGTTAGGGTTAAGTGTTAGGTTTAGGGTTGAAGATTAGGATTAGGGTTAGGATTAAAGGTTAGCGTGAGAGTTAACGCTTAGGGTTAAGGTTAAGAGTTAGGGTTTAGGGTTAGGGTTAGGGTTAGGGTTAGTTTTAGGGTTAGAGTTATGTTCTATGGTTTGTGTTAGAGGTTAGGGTTAGGTTTACTGGTCACAGTTAGGGTTACGTTTAGGAGGTAGCATTAGGGTTAGGGTTAGGGTTAGGGGATAGGATTAGGGTTAAGTGTTGGGCTTAGGGTTAGGGTTTAGTGTTAAGTTTGGCATTAAGGATTAGGGTTAGGGTCAGGGTTAAATGCTTGGGTGCGGGTAATGGTTAGGGTCAGTGTTTAGGTTCATGGATAGGGTTAGTGTTAAGGGTTATGGGTAGGTTTAGGGTTCAGGGTTAGTGTTAGCATTAGGGCTTAAGGTTAGGATTAGGCGGTAGGTTAGATTTAGGGTTAGATCTAGGCGTTAGGGTAAGGGCTAGCGTTAGGGTTAAGAGATAGGGTTAGGTTTAATGCTTAGGATTAGGGTTAGGGTTTGGGGTTAAAGTAAGTGTTAGGGGTTAGGTTTAAGGATCCAAGGTTAGGGTTATTTTTAGCTGTATTGTTAGGGTTAGGGATAAGGGATCCCATTAGCATTAAGGGTCTTCCTTACTGTAGGGTTAAGGGTTAGGCTTAGAGTTAAAGGTTAAGGTTAGGGTCAGTGTGAAGATTTATGGTGAGGGTTAATGGTTAGGGTAAAGGTTAAGCATTAGGGTTAGGGTTAGGGATTAGTGATTAGGGTTTTTGGTTAGTGTTAGGGTTAGCGGTTAGGAGTTAGTGTTTTATGAAGGGGTATGGTTAGAATTAGGATTGGGGTTAGAGTTAGGGTGAGGTATAGGGGTTAGGTTTAGGGGTTAGTTTTAGGGTAAAAGGATAGGATTAGGGTTACGGGTTGGCCTTATGTTTAGGGTTAAAGTTTACTGCTAGGGTTAGGGATAGGGTTCAGGGTTAGCTTTAGGGGTTCTGGTTAGGGTTAGGTGTTAGGTTAGTGTCAGGGTTAGGTCTAGTCTTGAGGGTAAGGTTTAGGGTTAGCTTTAAGAGCTAGGGTTAGGTTTAATGGTTAGGATTAGGATTAGGGTTAAGGGTTAGGGTAAGGCTTAGGGGTTAGGGTGAAGGGTTAGGGTCAAGGGTTAGGGTTTTTGTTAGGCATAGCGTTGGGGTTAGAAGTAAGGGTTACTGTCAGTGTTAGGGATGTAGGTAGGGTTACGGTTAGGGTTAGCGGTTTAGAATTAGGGTTAGGGATTAGGTGTCACAGTGATGACTAGGAGATAGGGTTAGAATTATGGGATAGGGGTTGTTCTCAGGAAATGGGTTATGCATTAACGTTAGGATAAGAGGTTTAAGTTAGGCGCACGGTGAGGGTTACGTGTTAAGGGGAAAATTAGGAACAGGGTTGGGTGTTATGTTCAGGGTTAGGGTTATCTGTTAAAGGTGTTGTTTATGCTTAGCGGACGGGCCCTGTCTGCATTAGGCGGGCGGGGGGAGTTTAGGGGGCTGGGATTGTACCCGGGAACCCACTCTATCATACTCTGGGTATGGGCCCGTGGGTTTCATGCAGGACACAGTGGTGGAGCCTCCTTTCACACATGGCATGGGAGGATTGCAGGCTTTCTAAACTCTAAGAAAGCGAGAAGTCTGAGAATTAGATTTAGGGTTAGGATTATGGTTAGGGTTAAGGATGAAGTTTAGTGTTAGGGTGAGGGCTTAGGGTTAGGGATTAGTGTTAGGGTTAAAGGTTACTCTTAGGTTTAACGGTTACACTTTGGTTTAGGGTTGAGGTTTACGGTTAGGGTTAAGATGAGGGGTTAGGGTTTGGTACAGGGTTAGGGTTAAGTGTTAGGTTTAGGGTTGAAGATTAGGATTAGGGTTAGGATTAAAGGTTAGCGTGAGAGTTAACGCTTAGTGTTAAGGTTAAGATTTAGGGTTTAGGGTTAGGGTTAGGGTTAGTTTTAGGGTTAGAGTTAAGTGCTATGGTTTGTGTTAGAGGTTAGGGTTAGGTTTACTGGTCACGGTTAGGGTTACGTTTATGGGGTAGCCTTAGGGTTAGGGTTAGGGTTAAGGGATAGGATTAGGGTTAAGTGTTGGACTTAGGGTTAGGGTTTAGTGTTAGGTTTATCATTAAGGATTAGGGTTAGAATCAGGGTTAAATGCTTGGGTGCGGGTAATGGTTAGGGTCAGGGTTAAGGTTCACGGATAGGGTTAGTGTTAAGGGTTACGGGTAGTTTTAGGGTTCATGGTTAGTGTTAGCATTAGGGCTTAAGGTTAGGATTAGGCGGTAGGTTAGATTTAGGGTTAGATCTAGGAGTTAGGGTAAGGGCTAGCATTAGGGTTAAGAGATAGGGTTAGGTTTAATGCTTAGGATTAGGGTTAGTGTTTGGGGTTAAAGTAAGTGTTAGGGGTTAGGTTTAAGGATCAAAGGTTAGGGTTGTTTTTAGCTGTAGTGTTAGGGTTAGGGATAAGGGATCCCATTAGCATTAAGGGTCTTCCTTATTGTAGGATTAAGGGTTAGGCTTAGAGTTAAAGGTTAAGGTTAGGGTCAGTGTTAAGATTTAGGGTGAGGGTTAACGGTTAGGGTAAAGGTTAAGCGTTAGGGTTAGGGATTAGTGATTAGGGTTTTTGGTTAGTGTTAGGGTTAGCGGTTAGGAGTTAGTGTTTTATGAAGGGGTATGGTTAGAATTAGGATTGGGGTTAGAGTTAGGGTGAGGTATAGGGGTTAGGTTTAGGGGTTAGTTTTAGGGTAAAAGGATAGGATTAGGGTTACGGGTTGGGCTTAGGTTTTGGATTAAAGTTTACTGCTGGGGTTAGGGATAGGGTTCAGGGTTAGCTTTAGGGGTTCTGTTTAGGGTTAGGTGTTAGGTTAGTGTGAGGGTTAGGTCTAGTCGTGAGGTAAGGTTTAGGGTTAGCTTTAAGAGCTAGGGTTAGGTTTAATGGTTAGGATTAGGTTAGGGTTAAGGGTTAGGGTAAGGCTTAGGGGTTAGGGTGAAGGGTTAGGGTGAAGGGTTAGGGTTCTTGTTAGGCATAGCGTTGGGGTTAGAAGTAAGGGTTACTGTCAGTGTTAGGGTTGTAGGTAGGGTTACGGTTAGGGTTAGCGGTTTAGAATTAGGGTTAGGGATTAGGTGTCACAGTGATGACTAGGAGATAGGGTTAGAATTATGGGATAGGGGTTTTTCTCAGGAAATGGGTTATGCATTAACGTTAGGATAAGAGGTTAAAGTTAGGTGCACGATGAGGTTTACGTGTTAAGGGGAGAAATAGGAACAGGGTTGGGTGTTATGTTCAGGGTTAGGGTTATCTGTTAAAGGTATTGTTTATGTTAGCGCACGGGCCCTGTCTGCATTAGGCGGGCGGGGGGAGTTTAGGGGGCTGGGATTGTACCCGGGAACCCACTCTATCATACTCTGGGTATGGGCCCGTGGGTTTCATGCAGGACACAGTGGTAGAGCCTCCTTTCACGCATGGCATGGGAGGATTGCAGGCTTTCTAAACTCTAAGAAAGCAAGAAGTCTGAGAATTAGATTTAGGGTTAGGATTCTGGTTAGGGTTAAGGATGAAGTTTAGTGTTAGGGTGAGGGCTTAGGGTTAGGGATTAGGGTTAGGGTTAAAGGTTACTCTTAGGTTTAACGGTTACACTTTGGTTTAGGGTTGAGGTTTATGGTTAGGGTTAAGATGAGGGGTTAAGGTTTAGTACAGGGTTAGGGTTAATTGTTAGGTTTAGGGTTGAAGATTAGGATTAGGGTTAGGATTAAAGGTTAGCGTGAGAGTTAACGCTTAGGGTTAAGGTTAAGAGTTAGGGTTTAGGGTTAGGGTTAGGGTTAGGGTTAGAGTTATGTGCTATGGTTTGTGTTAGAGGTTAGGGTTAGGTTTACTGGTCACGGTTAGGGTGACGTTTAGGGGGTAGCATTAGGGTTAGGGTTAGGGTTAAGGGATAGGATTAGGGATAAGTGTTGGGCTTAGGGTTAGGGTTTAGTGTTAGGGTTAGCATTAAGGATTAGGGTTAGGGTGAGGGTTAAATGTTTGGGTGCGGTTAATGGTTAGGGTCAGGGTTAAGGTTCACGGATAGGGTTAGTGTTTAGCGTTACGGGTAGGTTTAGGGTTCAGGGTTAGTGTTAACTTTAGGGCTTAAGGTTAGGATTAGGCGGTAGTTAGATTTAGGGTTAGATCTAGGCGTTAGGGTAAGGGCTAGCGTTAGGGTTAAGAGATAGGGTTAGGTTTAATGCTTAGGATTAGGGTTAGGTTTTCGGGTTAAAGTAAGTGTTAGGGGTTAGGTTTAAGGACCCAAGGTTAGGGTTATTTTTAGCTGTAGTGTTAGGGTTAGGGATAAGGGATCCCATTAGCATTAAGGGTCTTCCTTACTGTAGGGTTAAGGTTTGGCTTAGAGGTAAAGGTTAAGGTTAGGGTCAGTGTTAAGATTTAGGGTGAGGGTTAACGGTTAGGGTAAAGGTTAAGCGTTAGCGTTAGGGATTTGTGATTAGGGTTTTTGGTTAGTTTTAGGGTTAGCGGTTAGGAGTTAGTGTTTTATGAAGGGGTATGGTTAGAATTAGGATTGGGGTTAGAGTTAGGGTGAGGTATAGGTGTTAGGTTTAGGGGTTAGTTTTAGGGTAAAAGGATAGGATTAGGGTTACGGGTTAGGCTTAGGTTTAGGGTTAAACTTTACTGCTAGGGTTAGCGATAGGTTTCAGGGTTAGCTTTAGGGGTTCTGGTTAGGGTTAGGTGTTATGTTAGTGTCAGGGTTAGGCCTAGTCGTGAGGGTAAGGTTTAGGGTTAGCTTTAAGAGCTAGGGTTAGGTTTAATGGTTAGGATTAAGATTAGGGTTAAGGGTTAGGGTAAGGCTTAGGGGTTAGGGTGAAGGGTTAGGGTCAAGGGTTAGGGTTTTTGTTAGGCATAGCGTTGGGGTTAGAAGTAAGGGTTACTGTCAGTGTTAGGGTTGTAGGTAGGGTTACGGTTAGGGTTAGCGGTTTAGAATTAGGGTTGTGGATTAGGTCTCACAGTGATGACTAGGAGATAGGGTTAGAATTATGGGATAGGGATTGTTCTCATGAAATGGGTTATGCATTAACGTTAGGATAAGAGGTTAAAGTTAGGCGCACCGTGAGGTTTACGTGTTAAGGGGAGAAATAGGAACAGGGTTGGGTGTTATGTTCAGGGTTAGGGTTATCTGTTAAAGGTATTTTTTATGTTAGCGCACGGGCCCTGTCTGCATTAGGCGGGCGGGGGGAGTTTAGGGGGCTGGGATTGTACCCGGGAACCCACTCTATCATACTCTGGGTATGGGCCCGTGGGTTTCATGCAGGACACAGTGGTAGAGCCTCCTTTCACGCATGGCATGGGAGGATTGCAGGCTTTCTAAACTCTAAGAAAGCAAGAAGTCTGAGAATTAGATTTAGGGTTAGGATTATGGTTAGGGTTAAGGATGAAGTTTAGTGTTAGGGTGAGGGCTTAGGGTTAGGGATTAGGGTTAGGGTTAAAGGTTACCCTTAGGTTTAACGGTTACACTTTGGTTTAGGGTTGAGGTTTACGGTTAGGGTTAAGATGAGGGGTTAAGGTTTGGTACAGGGTTAGGGTTAAGTGTTAGGTTTAGGGTTGAAGATTAGGATTAGGGTTAGGATTAAAGGTTAGCGTGAGAGTTAACGCTTAGGGTTAAGGTTAAGAGTTAGGGTTTAGGGTTAGGTTTAGGGTTAGGGTTAGTTTTAGGGTTAGAGTTATGTCCTATGGTTTGTGTTAGAGGTTAGGGTTAGGTTTACTGGTCACGGTTAGGGTAACGTTTAGGGGGTAGCATTAGGGTTAGGGTTAGGGTTAAGGGATAGGATTAGGGTTAAGTGCTGGGCTTAGGATTAGGGTTTAGTGTTAGGTTTATCATTAAGGATTAGGGTTAGAATCAGGGTTAAATGCTTGGGTGCGGGTAATGGTTAGGGTCAGGGTTAAGGTTCACAGATAGGGTTAGTGTTAAGGGTTACGGGTAGGTTTAGGGTTCAGGGTTAGTGTTAGCATTAGGGCTTAAGTTTAGGATTAGGCGGTAGGTTAGATTTAGGGTTAGATCTAGGCGTTAGGGTAAGGGCTAGCGTTAGGGTTAAGATATAGGGTTAGGTTTAATGCTTAGGATTAGGGTTAGGGTTTGGGGTTAAAGTAAGTGTTAGGGGTTAGGTTTAAGGATCCAAGGTTAGGGTTATTTTTAGCTGTAGTGTTAGGGTTAGGGATAAGGGATCCCATTAGCATTAAGGGTCTTCCTTCCTGTAGGGTTAAGGGTTAGGCTTAGAGTTAAAGTTTAAGGTTAGGGTCAGTGTTAAGATTTAGGGTGAGGGTTAACGGTTAGGGTAAAGGTTAAGCGTTAGGGTTAGGGATTAGTGATTAGGGTTTTTGGTTAGTGTTAGGGTTAGCGGTTAGGAGTTAGTGTTTTATGAAGGGGTATGGTTAGAATTAGGATTGGTATTAATGTTATATTGGCTTGGTAGAACGTGTTGGGGAGAACTCCATCCTTCTCAATATTGGAGAATAGTTTATGTAGGATGGGCACCAGTTCTTCTTTGTATGTATGGTAAAATTCAGGTGTGAACCCATGTGGACCAGGGCTTTTCTTTTTGGCAAGGTTTTTTATTGCTGTTTCGATTTCAGTTCTTGATATTGGTCTGTTCAGGTACTCTATTTCTTCCTGGTTGAGCCTGGGAAGACTATGTGTCTCTAAAAATTTGTCCATTTCCTCCACGTTCTCCAGTTTGTGTGCATAAAGATTTTTGTAGAATTCATAGATGATATCTTGTATCTCTGTAGCATCGGTTGTGATTTCTCCTTTCATGTTCCTAATGGAGGTTATTAGAGATTTTACTTTTGTGCTCTTGGTTAGTCTAGCCAGGGGTGTGTCTATTTTGTTTATCTTTTCAAAGAACCAACTTTTTGTTTTATTAATTTCCCTTATAGTTTCTTTGTTGTCCTTTTCATTTAGTTCTGATTTGATCTTAGTAATTTCTCGCCTTCTGCTGGGTTTGGGATCGTTCTGTTCTTCTTTCTCCAGCTCTTTGAGTCTATTCGTTAGGTTGTCTATTTGCATGTTTTCTGTCTTTTTGATATAGGCATTTATGGATATGAATTTTCCTCTCAGGACTGCTTTAGCTGCATCCCATAGATTTTGATAAGTTGTATCTCCATTGTCATTTAATTCAAAGAAATTTTTGATTTCCATCTTGATTTCTTCTTTTATAGAATAATTATTCAGGAGAAGGTTATTTAGCTTCCATGACTTTGAGTAAGAGTGAGGGTTTCTGTTTGTGATCATTGTTACTTTTATTCCGCTGTGATCTGAGAAGATGCATGGTATAATTTCTATTTTTTTGAATTTTTGAAGACATGATTTATGTCCTAGGACATGGTCAATCTTAGAGAATGTCCCGTGAGCTGATGAGAAGAATGTATATTCTGTGGACTTTGGGTAGAATGTCCTATAGATGTCAGCCATGCCCATTTGTTCTAGCATTCTATTTAGGTCCATTATGTCTTTGTTTATTTTCTGTTTAGAGGATCTGTCCTGTACTGTCAGTGGGGTGTTAAAGTCTCCAGCTATTACAGTATTATTATCTATCATCTGGTTCAGATCTAGTAGGGTTTGCTTTATGAATCTAGGTGCACCTAGGTTGGGTGCATATATATTGAGTATAGTCATGGCTTCTTGTTGAATTGTGCCCTTGACCAGTATGTAGTAGCCATTTTTGTCTTTTATTATATTTGTTGGTTTGAAAGCTAAGTTATTGGAAATTAAGATTGCCACATCAGCTTTCTTTTCGTTACCGTTTGCTTGAAATACCGATTTCCATCCTTTTACTTTCAGTCTAAATGCATCTTTGCTCGTTAGGTGGGTTTCTTGGAGACAGCAGATACTTGGCTTGTGCTTTTTTATCCATTGGGCCAGTCTATGTCTCTTGAGCGGGGAATTCAAGCCATTCACATTTATTGAGAAAACCGATAAGTGAGACGGTTTTTTGTTCAGCTTGTTGGGTAGAACTTCATTGCAATGTTTTCTAATCATCAGGGAAATGCAAATCAAAACCACAATGAGATATCACTTAACCCCAGTGAGAATGGCCTTTATCAAAAAAACCCAAAACAACACATGTTGGCGTGGGTGTGGAGAGACAGGAACACTAATACGCTGCTGGTGGGACTGCAAACTAGTGCAACCCCTGTGGAAAGCATTATGGAGGTATCTTAAACAGATTCAAGTAGACCTGCCATTTGACCCAGCAATCCCGTTACTGGGCATATACCCAAAGGAAAAAAGGTCATTCTGTTACAAAGGCACGTGTACCCAAATGTTTATAGCAGCACAATTCACAATAGCAAAGATGTGGAAACAACCCAAATGCCCATCAATACATGATTGGATTAGTAAACTGTGGTATATGTATACCATGGAATATTACTTAGCTATAAGGAATGATGAAGATACGACATCTCTATGGTTCTCCTGGAGAGAGTTGGAACCCATTATATTAAGTGAAGTATCCCAAGAATGGAAAAACAAGCATCACATGTACTCACCAGAAAATTGGTTTCCCTGATCATCACCTAAATACAAATCTGGGAATGACACCAATTGGACATCAGACTGAGGTGGGGGGTGGGGGAGGGGATGGGGGTATGCCTACACAATGAGTGCATTGCACACCTTTTGGGGAGTGGTAACACTTGAAGGTGCTGACTCGGGAAAGGGGGGGTGGGGAAAAAAATATGAAACTATTGTTTTTAACTTGCACTGTTCACTTAATAATTTATCATGAATATTACCCATATTATTTCAAAAAAAAAAAAAAAAAGAATTAGGATTGGGGTTAGAGTTAGGGTGAGGTATAGGGGTTAGGTTTAGGGGTTAGTTTTAGGGTAAAAGGATAGGATTAGGGTTACGGGTTGGGCTTAGGTTTAGGGTTAAAGTTTACTGCTAGGGTTAGGGATAGGGTTCAGGGTTAGCTTTAGGGGTTCTGGTTAGGGTTAGGTGTTAGGTTAGTGTCAGGGTTAGGTCTAGTCGTGAGGGTAAGGTTTAGGGTTAGCTTTAAGAGCTAGGGTTAGGTTTAATGGTTAGGATTAGGATTAGGGTTAAGGGTTAGGGTAAGGCTTAGGGGTTAGGGTGAAGGGTTAGGGTCAAGGGTTAGGGTTTTCGTTAGGCATAGCGTTGGGGTTAGAAATAAGGGTTACTGTCAGTGTTAGGGTTGTAGGTAGGGTTACGGTTAGGGTTAGCGGTTTAGAATTAGGGTTAGGGATTAGGTGTCACAGTGATGACTAGGAGATAGGGTTAGAATTATGGGTTAGGGGTTGTTCTCAGGAAATGGGTTATGCATTAACGTTAGGATAAGAGGTTAAAGTTAGGCGCACCGTGAGGTTTACGTGTTAAGGGGAGAAATAGGAACAGGGTTGGGTGTTATGTTCAGGGTTAGGGTTATCTGTTAAAGGTATTGTTTATGTTAGCGCACGGGCCCTGTCTGCATTAGGCGGGCGGGGGGAGTTTAGGGGGCTGGGATTGTACCCGGGAACCCACTCTATCATACTCTGGGTATGGGCCCGTGGGTTTCATGCAGAACACAGTGGTAGAGCCTCCTTTCACGCATGGCATGGGAGGATTGCAGGCTCTCTAAACTCTAAGAAAGCAAGAAGTCTGAGAATTAGATTTAGGGTTAGGATTATGGTTAGGGTTAAGGATGAAGTTTAGTGTTAAGGTGAGGGCTTAGGGTTAGGGATTAGGGTTAGGGTTAAAGGTTACTCTTAGGTTTAACGGTTACACTTTGGTTTAGCGTTGAGGTTTACGGTTAGGGTTAAGATGAGGGGTTAGTGTTTGGTACAGGGTTAGGGTTAAGTGTTAGGTTTAGGGTTGAAGATTAGGATTAGGGTTAGCATTAAAGGTTAGCGTGAGAGTTAACGCTTAGGGTTAAGGTTAAGTGTTAAGGTTTATGGTTAGGGTTAGGGTTAGGGTTAGCTTTAGAGTTAGAGTTATGTGCTATGGTTTGTGTTAGAGGTTAGGGTTAGGTTTACTGGTCACGGTTAGGGTTACGTTTAGGGGGTATCATTAGGGTTAGGGTTAGGGTTAAGGGATAGGATTAGGGTTAAGTGTTGGGCTTAGGGTTAGGGTTTAGTGTTAGGTTTATCATTAAGGATTAGGGTTAGAAGCAGGGTTAAATGCTTGGGTGCGGGTAATGGTTAGGGTCAGGGTTTAGGTTCACGGATAGGGTTAGTGTTAAGGGTTACGGGTAGGTTTAGGGTTCAGGGTTAGTGTTAGCATTAGGGCTTAAGGTTAGGATTAGGCGGTAGGTTAGATTTAGGGTTAGATCTAGGCGTTAGGGTAAGGGCTAGCGTTAGGGTTAAGAGATAGGGTTAGGTTTAATGCTTAGGATTAGGGTTAGGGTTTGGGGTTAAAATAAGTGTTAGGGGTTAGGTTTAAGGATCCAAGGTTAGGGTTATTTTTAGCTGTAGTGTTAGGGTTAGGGATAAGGGATCCCATTAGCATTAAGGGTCTTCCTTACTGTAGGGTTAAGGGTTAGGCTTAGAGTTAAAGGTTAAGGTTAGTGTCAGGGTTAAGATTTAGGGTGAGGGTTAACGGTTAGGGTAAAGGTTAAGCGTTAGGTTTAGGGATTAGTGATTAGGGTTTTTGGTTAGGGTTAGGGTTAGGGTTAGTGTTAGGGTTAGCGGTTAGGAGTTAGTGTTTTATGAAGGGGTATGGTTAGAATTAGGATTGGGGTTAGAGTTAGGGTGAGGTATAGGGGTTAGGTTTAGGGGTTAGTTTTAGGGTAAAAGGATAGGATTAGGGTTACGGGTTGGGCTTAGGTTTAGGGTTAAAGTTTCCTGCTGGAGTTAGGGATAGGGTTCAGAGTTAGCTTTAGGGGTTCTGGTTAGGGTTAGGTGTTAGGTTAGTGTCAGGGTTAGGTCTAGTCGTGAGGGTAAGGTTTAGGGTTAGCTTTAAGAGCTAGGGTTAGGTTTAATGGTTAGGATTAGGATTCAGGTTAAGGGTTAGGGTAAGGCTTAGGGGTTAGGGTGAAGGGTTAGGGTCAAGGGTTAGGGTTTTTGTTAGGCATAGCGTTGGGGTTAGAAGTAAGGGTTACTGTCAGTGTTAGGGTTGTAGGTAGGGTTACGGTTAGGGTTAGCGGTTTAGAATTAGGGTTACGGATTAGGTGTCACAGTGATGACTAGGAGATAGGGTTAGAAATATGGGATAGGGGTTGTTCTCAGGAAATGGTTTATGCATTAACGTTAGGATAAGAGGTTAAAGTTAGGCGCACGGTGAGGTTTACGTGTTAAGGGGAGAAATAGGAACAGGGTTGGGTGTTATGTTCAGGGTTAGGGTTATCTGTTAAAGGTATTGTTTATGTTAGCGCACGGGCCCTGTCTGCATTAGGCGGGCGGGGGGAGTTTAGGGGGCGGGGATTGTACCCGGGAACCCACTCTATCATACTCTGGGTATGGGCCCGTGGGTTTCATGCAGGACACAGTGGTAGAGCCTCCTTTCACGCATGGCATTGGAGGATTGCAGGCTTTCTAAACTCTAAGAAAGCAAGAAGTCTGAGAATTAGATTTAGGGTTAGGATTATGGTTAGGGTTAAGGATGAAGTTTAGTGTTAGGGTGAGGGCTTAGGGTTAGGGATTAGGGTTAGGGTTAAAGGTTACCCTTAGGTTTAATGGTTACACTTTGGTTTAGGGTTGAGGTTTACGGTTAGGGTTAAGATGAGGGGTTAAGGTTTGGTACAGGGTTAGGGTTAAGTGTTAGGTTTAGGGTTGAAGATTAGGATTAGGGTTAGGATTAAAGGTTAGCGTGAGAGTTAACGCTTAGGGTTAAGGTTAAGAGTTAGGGTTTAGGGTTAGGTTTAGGGTTAGGGTTAGTTTTAGGGTTAGAGTTATGTCCTATGGTTTGTGTTAGAGGTTAGGGTTAGGTTTACTGGTCACGGTTAGGGTAACGTTTAGGGGGTAGCATTAGGGTTAGGGTTAGGGTTAAGGGATAGGATTAGGGTTAAGTGCTGGGCTTAGGATTAGGGTTTAGTGTTAGGTTTATCATTAAGGATTAGGGTTAGAATCAGGGTTAAATGCTTGGGTGCGGGTAATGGTTAGGGTCAGGGTTAAGGTTCACAGATAGGGTTAGTGTTAAGTGTTACGGGTAGGTTTAGGGTTCAGGGTTAGTGTTAGCATTAGGGCTTAAGTTTAGGATTAGGCGGTAGGTTAGATTTAGGGTTAGATCTAGGCGTTAGGGTAAGGGCTAGCGTTAGGGTTAAGAGATAGGGTTAGGTTTAATGCTTAGGATTAGGGTTAGGGTTTGGGGTTAAAGTAAGTGTTAGGGGTTAGGTTTAAGGATCCAAGGTTAGGGTTATTTTTAGCTGTAGTGTTAGGGTTGGGGATAAGGGATCCCATTAGCATTAAGGGTCTTCCTTCCTGTAGGGTTAAGGGTTAGGCTTAGAGTTAAAGTTTAAGGTTAGGGTCAGTGTTAAGATTTAGGGTGAGGGTTAACGGTTAGGGTAAAGGTTAAGCGTTAGGGTTAGGGATTAGTGATTAGGGTTTTTGGTTAGTGTTAGGGTTAGCGGTTAGGAGTTAGTGTTTTATGAAGGGGTATGGTTAGAATTAGGATTGGTATTAATGTTATATTGGCTTGGTAGAACGTGTTGGGGAGAACTCCATCCTTCTCAATATTGGAGAATAGTTTATGTAGGATGGGCACCAGTTCTTCTTTGTATGTATGGTAAAATTCAGGTGTGAACCCATGTGGACCAGGGCTTTTCTTTTTGGCAAGGTTTTTTATTGCTGTTTCGATTTCAGTTCTTGATATTGGTCTGTTCAGGTACTCTATTTCTTCCTGGTTGAGCCTGGGAAGACTATGTGTCTCTAAAAATTTGTCCATTTCCTCCACGTTCTCCAGTTTGTGTGCATAAAGATTTTTGTAGAATTCATAGATGATATCTTGTATCTCTGTAGCATCGGTTGTGATTTCTCCTTTCATGTTCCTAATGGAGGTTATTAGAGATTTTACTTTTGTGCTCTTGGTTAGTCTAGCCAGGGGTGTGTCTATTTTGTTTATCTTTTCAAAGAACCAACTTTTTGTTTTATTAATTTCCCTTATAGTTTCTTTGTTGTCCTTTTCATTTAGTTCTGATTTGATCTTAGTAATTTCTCGCCTTCTGCTGGGTTTGGGATCGTTCTGTTCTTCTTTCTCCAGCTCTTTGAGTCTATTCGTTAGGTTGTCTATTTGCATGTTTTCTGTCTTTTTGATATAGGCATTTATGGATATGAATTTTCCTCTCAGGACTGCTTTAGCTGCATCCCATAGATTTTGATAAGTTGTATCTCCATTGTCATTTAATTCAAAGAAATTTTTGATTTCCATCTTGATTTCTTCTTTTATAGAATAATTATTCAGGAGAAGGTTATTTAGCTTCCATGACTTTGAGTAAGAGTGAGGGTTTCTGTTTGTGATCATTGTTACTTTTATTCCGCTGTGATCTGAGAAGATGCATGGTATAATTTCTATTTTTTTGAATTTTTGAAGACATGATTTATGTCCTAGGACATGGTCAATCTTAGAGAATGTCCCGTGAGCTGATGAGAAGAATGTATATTCTGTGGACTTTGGGTAGAATGTCCTATAGATGTCAGCCATGCCCATTTGTTCTAGCATTCTATTTAGGTCCATTATGTCTTTGTTTATTTTCTGTTTAGAGGATCTGTCCTGTACTGTCAGTGGGGTGTTAAAGTCTCCAGCTATTACAGTATTATTATCTATCATCTGGTTCAGATCTAGTAGGGTTTGCTTTATGAATCTAGGTGCACCTAGGTTGGGTGCATATATATTGAGTATAGTCATGGCTTCTTGTTGAATTGTGCCCTTGACCAGTATGTAGTAGCCATTTTTGTCTTTTATTATTTTTGTTGGTTTGAAAGCTAAGTTATTGGAAATTAAGATTGCCACACCAGCTTTCTTTTCGTTACCGTTTGCTTGAAATACCGATTTCCATCCTTTTACTTTCAGTCTAAATGCATCTTTGCTCGTTAGGTGGGTTTCTTGGAGACAGCAGATACTTGGCTTGTGCTTTTTTATCCATTGGGCCAGTCTATGTCTCTTGAGCGGGGAATTCAAGCCATTCACATTTATTGAGAAAACCGATAAGTGAGACGGTTTTTTGTTCAGCTTGTTGGGTAGAACTTCATTGCAATGTTTTCTAATCATCAGGGAAATGCAAATCAAAACCACAATGAGATATCACTTAACCCCAGTGAGAATGGCCTTTATCAAAAAAACCCAAAACAACACATGTTGGCGTGGGTGTGGAGAGACAGGAACACTAATACGCTGCTGGTGGGACTGCAAACTAGTGCAACCCCTGTGGAAAGCATTATGGAGGTATCTTAAACAGATTCAAGTAGACCTGCCATTTGACCCAGCAATCCCATTACTGGGCATATACCCAAAGGAAAAAAGGTCATTCTGTTACAAAGGCACGTGTACCCAAATGTTTATAGCAGCACAATTCACAATAGCAAAGATGTGGAAACAACCCAAATGCCCATCAATACATGATTGGATTAGTAAACTGTGGTATATGTATACCATGGAATATTACTTAGCTATAAGGAATGATGAAGATACGACATCTCTATGGTTCTCCTGGAGAGAGTTGGAACCCATTATATTAAGTGAAGTATCCCAAGAATGGAAAAACAAGCATCACATGTACTCACCAGAAAATTGGTTTCCCTGATCATCACCAAAATACAAATCTGGGAATGACACCAATTGGACATCAGACTGAGGTGGGGGGTGGGGGAGGGGATGGGGGTATGCCTACACAATGAGTGCATTGCACACCTTTTGGGGAGTGGTAACACTTGAAGGTGCTGACTCGGGAAAGGGGGGGTGGGGAAAAAAATATGAAACTATTGTTTTTAACTTGCACTGTTCACTTAATAATTTATCATGAATATTACCCATATTATTTCAAAAAAAAAAAAAAAAGAATTAGGATTGGGGTTAGAGTTAGGGTGAGGTATAGGGGTTAGGTTTAGGGGTTAGTTTTAGGGTAAAAGGATAGGATTAGGGTTACGGGTTGGGCTTAGGTTTAGGGTTAAAGTTTACTGCTAGGGTTAGGGATAGGGTTCAGGGTTAGCTTTAGGGGTTCTGGTTAGGGTTAGGTGTTAGGTTAGTGTCAGGGTTAGGTCTAGTCGTGAGGGTAAGGTTTAGGGTTAGCTTTAAGAGCTAGGGTTAGGTTTAAAGGTTAGGATTAGGATTAGGGTTAAGGGTTCGGGTAAGGCTTAGGGGTTAGGGTGAAGGGTTAGGGTCAAGGGTTAGGGTTTTTGTTAGGCATAGCGTTGGGGTTAGAAATAAGGGTTACTGTCAGTGTTAGGGTTGTAGGTAGGGTTACGGTTAGGGTTAGCGGTTTAGAATTAGGGTTAGGGATTAGGTGTCACAGTGATGACTAGGAGATAGGGTTAGAATTATGGGTTAGGGGTTGTTCTCAGGAAATGGGTTATGCATTAACGTTAGGAGAAGAGGTTAAAGTTAGGCGCACGGTGAGGTTTACGTGTTAAGGGGAGAAATAGGAACAGGGTTGGGTGTTATGTTCAGGGTTAGGGTTATCTGTTAAAGGTATTGTTTATGCTTAGCGCACGGGCCCTGTCTGCATTAGGCGGGCGGGGGGAGTTTAGGGGGCTGGGATTGTACCCGGGAACCCACTCTATCATACTCTGGGTATGGGCCCGTGGGTTTCATGCAGAACACAGTGGTAGAGCCTCCTTTCACGCATGGCATGGGAGGATTGCAGGCTCTCTAAACTCTAAGAAAGCAAGAAGTCTGAGAATTAGATTTAGGGTTAGGATTATGGTTAGGGTTAAGGATGAAGTTTAGTGTTAAGGTTAGGGCTTAGGGTTAGAGATTAGGGTTAGGGTTAAAGGTTACTCTTAGGTTTAACGGTTACACTTTGGTTTAGGGTTGAGGTTTACGGTTAGGGTTAAGATGAGGGGTTAGTGTTTGGTACAGGGTTAGGGTTAAGTGTTAGGTTTAGGGTTGAAGATTAGGATTAGGGTTAGGATTAAAGGTTAGCGTGAGAGTTAACGCTTAGGGTTAAGGTTAAGTGTTAAGGTTTATGGTTAGGGTTAGGGTTAGGGTTAGCTTTAGAGTTAGAGTTATGTGCTATGGTTTGTGTTAGAGGTTAGGGTTAGGTTTACTGGTCACGGTTAGGGTTACGTTTAGGGGGTATCATTAGGGTTAGGGTTAGGGTTAAGGGATAGGATTAGGGTTAAGTGTTGGGCTTAGGGTTAGGGTTTAGTGTTAGGTTTATCATTAAGGATTAGGGTTAGAAGCAGGGTTAAATGTTTGGGTGCGGGTAATGGTTAGGGTCAGGGTTAAGGTTCACGGATAGGGTTAGTGTTAAGGGTTACCGGTAGGTTTAGGGTTCAGGGTTAGTGTTAGCATTAGTGCTTAAGGTTAGGATTAGGCGGTAGGTTAGATTTAGGGTTAGATCTAGGCGTTAGGGTAAGGGCTAGCGTTAGGGTTAAGAGATAGAGTTAGGTTTAATGCTTAGGATTAGGGTTAGGGTTTGGGGTTAAAGTAAGTGTTAGGGGTTAGGTTTAAGGATCCAAGGTTAGGGTTATTTTTAGCTGTAGTGTTAGGGTTAGGGATAAGGGATCCCATTAGCATTAAGGGTCTTCCTTCCTATAGGGTTAAGGGTTAGGCTTAGAGTTAAAGGTTAAGGTTAGGGTCAGTGTTAAGATTTAGGGTGAAGGTTAACGGTTAGGGTAAAGGTTAAGCGTTAGGGTTAGGGATTAGTGATTAGGGTTTTTGGTTAGTGTTAGGGTTAGCGGTTAGGAGATAGTGTTTTATGAAGGGGTATGGTTAGAATTAGGATTGGGGTTAGAGTTAGGGTGAGGTATAGGGGTTAGGTTTAGGGGTTAGTTTTAGGGTAAAAGGATAGGATTAGGGTTATGGGTTGGGCTTAGGTTTAGGGTTAAAGTTTCCTGCTGGAGTTAGGGATAGGGTTCAGGGTTAGATTTAGGGGTTCTGGTTAGGGTTAGGTGTTAGGTTAGTGTCAGGGTTAGGTCTAGTCATGAGGGTAAGGTTTAGGGTTAGCTTTAAGAGCTAGGGTTAGGTTTAATGGTTAGGATTAGGATTAGGGTTAAGGGTTAGGGTAAGGCTTAGGGGTTAGGGTGAAGGGTTAGGGTCAAGGGTTAGGGTTTTTGTTAGTCATAGCGTTGGGGTTAGAAGTAAGGGTTACTGTCAGTGTTAGGGTTGTAGGTAGGGTTACGGTTAGGGTTAGCGGTTTAGAATTAGGGTTAGGGATTAGGTGTCACAGTGATGACTAAGAGATAGGGTTAGAAATATGGGATAGGGGTTGTTCTCAGGAAATGGGTTATGCATTAACGTTAGGATAAGAGGTTAAAGTTAGGCGCACGGTGAGGTTTACGTGTTAAGGGGAGAAATAGGAACAGGGTTGGGTGTTATGTTCAGGGTTAGGGTTATCTGTTAAAGGTATTGTTTATGCTTAGCGCACGGGCCCTGTCTGCATTAGGCGGGCGGGGGGAGTTTAGGGGGCTGGGATTGTACCCGGGAACCCACTCTATCATACTCTGGGTATGGGCCCGTGGGTTTCATGCAGGACACAGTGGTAGAGCCTCTTTTCACGCATGGCATGGGAGGATTGCAGGCTTTCTAAACTCTAAGAAAGCGAGAAGTCTGAGAATTAGATTTAGGGTTAGGATTCTGGTTAGGGTTAAGGATGAAGTTTAGTGTTAGGGTGAGGGCTTAGGGTTAGGGATTAGGGTTAGGGTTAAAGGTTACTCTTAGGTTTAACGGTTACACTTTGGTTTAGGGTTGAAGTTTACGGTTAGGGTTAAGATGAGGGGTTATGGTTTGGTACAGGGTTAGGGTTAAGTGTTAGGTTTAGGTTTGAAGATTAGGATTAGGGTTAGGATTAAAGGTTAGCGTGAGAGTTAACGCTTAGGGTTAAGGTTAAGAGTTAGGGTTTAGGGTTAGGGTTAGTTTTAGGGTTAGAGTTATGTGCTATGGTTTGTGTTAGAGGTTAGGGTTAGGTTTACTGGTGACGGTTAGGGTTACGTTTAGGGGTTAGCATTAGGGTTAGGGTTAGGGTTAGGGTTAAGGGATAGGATTAGGGTTTAGTGTTAATGTTAGCATTAAGGATTAGGGTTAGGGTCAGGGTTAAATGCTTGGGTGCGGGTAATGGTTAGGGTCAGGCTTAAGGTTCACGGATAGGGTTAGTGTTAAGGGTTACCGGTAGGTTTAGGGTTCAGGGTTAGTGTTAGCATTAGGGCTTAAGGTTAGGATTAGGCGGTCGGTTAGATTTAGGGTTAGATCTAGGCGTTAGGGTAAGGGCTAGCGTTAGGGTTAAGAGATAGGGTTAGGTTTAATGCTTAGGATTAGGGTTAGGTTTTGGGGTTAAAGTAAGTGTTAGGGGTTAGGTTTAAGGATCCAAGGTTAGGGTTATTTTTAGCTGTAGTGTTAGGGTTAGGGATAAGGGATCCCATTAGCATTAAGGGTCTTCCTTCCTGTAGGGTTAAGGGTTAGGCTTAGAGTTAAAGGTTAAAGTTAGGGTCAGTGTTAAGATTTAGGGTGAGGGTTAACGGTTAGGGTAAAAGTTAACCGTTAGGGTTAGGGATTAGTGATTAGGGATTTTGGTTAGTGTTAGGGTTAGCGGTTAGGAGTTAGTGCTTTATGAAGGGGTATGGTTAGAATTAGGATTGGGGTTAGAGTTAGGGTGAGGTATAGGGGTTAGGTTTAGGGTTAGTTTTAGGGTAAAAGGATAGGATTAGGGTTACGGGTTGGGCTTAGGTTTAGGGTTAAAGTTTACTGCTAGGGTTAGGGATAGGGTTCAGGGTTAGCTTTAGGGGTTCTGGTTAGGGTTAGGTGTTAGGTTATTGTCAGGGTTAGGTCTAGTCGTGAGGGTAAGGTTTAGGGTTAGCTTTAAGAGCTAGGGTTAGGTTTAATGGTTAGGATTAGGATTAGGGTTAAGGGTTAGGGTAAGGCTTAGGGGTTAGGGTGAAGGGTTAGGGTCAAGGGTTAGGGTTTTTGTTAGTCATAGCGTTGGGGTTAGAAGTAAGGGTTACTGTCAGTGTTAGGGTTGTAGGTAGGGTTACGGTTAGGGTTAGCGGTTTAGAATTAGGGTTAGGGATTAGGTGTCACAGTGATGACTAGGAGATAGGGTTAGAAATATGGGATAGGGGTTGTTCTCAGGAAATGGGTTATGCATTAACGTTAGGATAAGAGGTTAAAGTTAGGCGCATGGTGAGGTTTACGTGTTAAGGGGAGAAATAGGAACAGGGTTGGGTGTTATGTTCAGGGTTAGGGTTATCTGTTAAAGGTATTGTTTATGCTTAGCGCACGGGCCCTGTCTGCATTAGGCGGGCGGGGGGAGTTTAGGGGGCTGGGATTGTACCCGGGAACCCACTCTATCATACTCCGGGTATGAGCCCGTGGGTTTCATGCAGGACACAGTGGTAGAGCCTCCTTTCACGCATGGCATGGGAGGATTGCAGGCTTTCTAAACTCTAAGAAAGCAAGAAGTCTGAGAATTAGATTTAGGGTTAGGATTCTGGTTAGGGTTAAGGATGAAGTTTAGTGTTAGGGTGAGGGCTTAGGGTTAGGGATTAGGGTTAGGGTTAAAGGTTACTCTTAGGTTTAACGGTTACACTTTGGTTTAGGGTTGGGGTTTACGGTTAGGGTTAAGATGAGGGGTTAGGGTTTGGTACAGGGTTAGGGTTAAGTGTTAGGTTTAGGGTTGAAGATTAGGATTAGGGTTAGGATTAAAGGTTAGCGTGAGAGTTAATGCTTAGGGTTAAGGTTAAGAGTTAGGGTTTAGTTTTAGGTTTAGGGTTAGGGTTAGTTTTAGGGTTAGAGTTTTGTGCTATGGTTTGTGTTAGAGGTTAGGGTTAGGTTTACTGGTCACGGTTAGGGTTACGTTTAGGGGGTAGCATTAGGGTTAGAGTTAGGGTTAAGGGATAGGATTAGGGATAAGTGTTCGCCTTAGGGTTAGGGTTTAGTGTTAGGTTTAGCATTAAGGATTAGGGTTAGGGTCAGGGTTAAATGCTTGGGTGCGGGTAATGGTTAGGGTCAGGGTTAAGGTTCACGGATAGGGTTAGTGTTAAGGGTTACGGGTAGGGTTAGGGTTCAGGGTTAGTGTTAGCATTAGTGCTTAAGGTTAGGATTAGGCGGTAGGTTAGATTTAGGGTTAGATCTAGGCGTTAGGGTAAGGGCTAGCTTTAGGGTTAAGAGATAGAGTTAGGTTTAATGCTTAGGATTAGGGTTAGGGTTTGGGGTTAAAGTAAGTGTTAGGGGTTAGGTTTAAGGATCCAAGGTTAGGGTTATTTTTAGCTGTAGTGTTAGGGTTAGGGATAAGGGATCCCATTAGCATTAAGGGTCTTCCTTCCTGTAGGGTTAAGGGTTAGGCTTAGAGTTAAAGGTTAAGGTTAGGGTCAGTGTTAAGATTTAGGGTGAAGGTTAACCGTTAGGGTAAAGGTTAAGCGTTAGGGTTAGGGATTAGTGATTAGGGTTTTTGGTTAGTGTTAGGGTTAGCGGTTAGGAGTTAGTGTTTTATGAAGGGGTATGGTTAGAATTAGGATTGGGGTTAGAGTTAGGGTGAGGTATATGGGTTAGGTTTAGGGGTTAGTTTTAGGGTAAAAGGATAGGATTAAGGTTACGGGTTGGGCTTAGGTTTAGGGTTAAAGTTTCCTGCTGGAGTTAGGGATAGGGTTCAGGGTTAGCTTTAGGGGTTCTGGTTAGGGTTAGGTGTTAGGTTAGTGTCAGGGTTAGGTCTAGTCGTGAGGGTAAGGTTTAGGGTTAGCTTTAAGAGCTAGGGTTAGGTTTAATGGTTAGGATTAGGATTAGGGTTAAGGGTTAGGGTAAGGCTTAGGGGTTAGGGTGAAGGGTTAGGGTCAAGGGTTAGGGTTTTTGTTAGGCATAGCGTTGGGGTTAGAAGTAAGGGTTACTGTCAGTGTTAGGGTTGTAGGTAGGGTTACGGTTAGGGTTAGCGGTTTAGAATTAGGGTTAGGGATTAGGTGTCACAGTGATGACTAGGAGATAGGGTTAGAATTATGGGATAGGGGTTGTTCTCAGGAAATGGGTTATGCATTAACGTTAGGATAAGAGGTTAAAGTTAGGCGCACGGGGAGGTTTACGTGTTAAGGGGAGAAATAGGAACAGGGTTGGGTGTTATGTTCAGGGTTAGGGTTATCTGTTAAAGGTATTGTTTATGCTTAGCGCACGGGCCCTGTCTGCATTAGGCGGGCGGGGGGAGTTTAGGGGGCTGGGATTGTACCCGGGAACCCACTCTATCAGACTCTGGGTATTTGCCCATGGGTTTCATGCAGGACACAGTGGTAGAGCCTCCTTTCACGCATGGCACGGGAGGATTGCAGGCTTTCTAAACTCTAAGAAAGCAAGAAGTCTGAGAATTAGATTTAGGGTTAGGATTATGGTTAGGGTTAAGGATGAAGTTTAGTGTTATGGTGAGGGCTTAGGGTTAGGGATTATGGTTAAGGTTAAAGGTTACTCTTAGGTTTAACGGTTACACTTTGGTTTAGGGTTGAGGTTTACGGTTAGGGTTAAGATGAGGGGTTAGGGTGTGGTACAGGGTTAGGGTTAAGTGTTAGGTTTAGGGTTGAAGATTAGGATTAGGGTTAGGATTAAAGGTTAGCGTGAGAGTTAACGCTTAGGGTTAAGGTTAAGAGTTAGGTTTTATGGTTAGGTTTAGGGTTAGTTTTAGGTTTAGAGTTATGTGCTATGGTTTGTGTTAGAGGTTAGGGTTAGGTTTACTGGTCACGGTTAGGGTTACGTTTAGGGGGTAGCATTAGGGTTAGGGTTAGGGTTAAGGGATAGGATTAAGGTTAAGTATTGGGCTTAGGATTAGGGTTTAGTGTTAAGGTTAGCATTAAGGATTAGGGTTAGGGTCAGGGTTAAATGCTTGGGTGCGGGTAATGGTTAGGGTCAGGGTTAAGGTTCACGGATAGGGTTAGTGTTAAGGGTTACGGGTAGGTTTAGGGTTCATGGTTAGTGTTAGCATTAGGGCTTAAGGTTAGGATTAGGCGGTAGGTTAGATTTAGGGTTAGATCTAGGCGTTAGGGTAAGGGCTAGCGTTAGGGTTAAGAGATAGGGTTAGGTTTAATGCTTAGGATTAGGGTTAGGGTTTGGGGTTAAAGTAAGTGTTAGGGGTTAGGTTTAAGGATCCAAGGTTAGGGTTATTTTTAGCTGTAGTGTTAGGGTTAGGGATAAGGGATCCCATTAGCATTAATGGTCTTCCTTCCTGTAGGGTTAAGGGTTAGGCTTAGAGTTAAAGGTTAAGGTTAGGGTCAGTGTTAAGATTTAGGGTGAGGGTTAACGGTCAGGGTAAAGGTTAAGCGTTAGGGTTAGGGATTAGTGATTAGGGTTTTTGGTTAGTGTTAGGGTTAGCGGTTAGGAGTTAGTGTTTTATGAAGGGGTATGGTTAGAATTAGGATTGGGGTTAGAGTTAGGGTGAGGTATAGGGGTTAGGTTTAGGGGTTAGTTTTAGGGTAAAAGGATAGGATTAGGGTAACGGGTTGGGCTTAGGTTTAGGGTTAAAGTTTACTGCTAGGGTTAGGGATAGGGTTCAGGGTTAGCTTTAGGGGTTCTGGTTAGGGTTAGGTGTTAGGTTAGTGTCAGGGTTAGGTCTAGTCGTGAGGGTAAGGTTTAGTGTTAGCTTTAAGAGCTAGGGTTAGGTTTAATGGTTAGGATTAGGATTAGGGTTAAGGGTTAGGGTAAGGCTTAGGGGTTAGGGTGAAGGGTTAGGGTCAAGGGTTAGGGTTTTTGTTAGGCATAGCGTTGGGGTTAGAAGTAAGGGTTACTGTCAGTGTTAGGGTTGTAGGTAGGGTTACGGTTAGGGTTAGCGGTTTAGAATTAGCGTTAGGGATTAGGTGTCACAGTGATGACTAGGAGATAGGGTTATAATTATGGGATAGGGGTTGTTCTCAGAAAATGGTATATGCATTAACGTTAGGATAAGAGGTTAAAGTTAGGCGCATGGTGAGGTTTACGTGTTAAGGGGAGAAATAGGAACAGGGTTGGGTGTTATGTTCAGAGTTAGGGTTATCTGTTAGAGGTATTGTTTATGCTTAGCGCACGGGCCCTGTCTGCATTAGGAGGGCGGGGGGAGTTTAGGGGGCTGGGATTGTACCCGGGAACACACTCTATCATACTCTGGGTATGGGCCCGTGGGTTTCATGGAGGACACAGTGGTAGAGCCTCATTTCACGCATGGCATGGGAGGATTGCAGGCTTTCTAAACTCTAAGAAAGCAAGAAGTCTGAGAATTAGATTTAGGGTTAGGATTATGGTTAGGGTTAAGGATGAAGTTTAGTGTTAGGGTGAGAGCTTAGGGTTAGGGATTAGGGTTAGGGTTAAAGGTTACTCTTAGGTTTAACGGTTACACTTTGGTTTAGGGTTGAGGTTTACGGTTAGGGTTAAGATGAGGGGTTGGGGTTAGGTTTAGGTACAGGGTTAGGGTTAAGTGTTAGGTTTAGGGTTGAAGATTAGGATTAGGGTTAGGATTAAAGGTTAGCGTGAGAGTTAACGCTTAGGGTTAAGGTTAAGAGTTAGGGTTTAGGGTTAGGTTTAGGGTTAGGGTTAGTTTTAGGGTTAGAGTTATGTGCTATGGTTTGTGTTAGAGGTTAGGGTTAGGTTTACTGGTGAGGGTTAGGGTTACGTTGATGGGGTAGCATTAGGGTTAGGGTTAGGGTTAAGGGATAGGATTAGGGTTAAGTGTTGGTCTTAGGGTTAGGTTTAGGTGTTAGGGTTATCATTAAGGATTAGGGGTAGGGTCAGGGTTAAATGCTTGGGTGCGGGTAATGGTTAGGGTCAGGGTTAAGGTTCACGGATAGGGTTAGTGTTAAGGGTTACGGGTAGGTTTAGGGTTCAGGGTTAGAGTTAGCATTAGGGCTGAAGGTTAGGATTAGGCGGTAGGTTAGATTTAGGGTTAGATCTAGGCGTTAGGGTAAGGGCTAGCGTTAGGGTTAAGAGATAGGGTTAGGTTTAATGCTTAGGATTAGGGTTAGGGTTTGGGGTTAAAGTAAGTGTTAGGGGTTAGGTTTAAGGATCCAAGGTTAGGGTTATTTTTAGCTGTAGTGTTAGGGTTAGGGATAAGGGATCCCATTAGCATTAAGGGTCTTCCTTACTGTAGGGTTAAGGGTTAGGCTTAGAGTTAAAGGTGAAGGTTAGGGTCAGTGTTAAGATTTAGGGTGAGGGTTAACGGTTAGGGTAAAGGTTAAGCGTTAGGGTTAGGGATTAGTGATTAGGGTTTTTGGTTAGTGTTAGGGTTAGCGGTTAGGAGTTAGTGTTTTATGAAGGGGTATGGTTAGAATTAGGATTGGGGTTAGAGTTAGGGTGAGGTATAGGGGTTAGGTTTAGGGGTTAGTTTTAGGGTAAAAGGATAGGATTAGGGTTACGGGTTGGGCTTAGGTTTAGGGTTAAAGTTTACTGCTAGAGTTAGGGATAGGTTTCAGGGTTAGCTTTAGGGGTTCTGGTTAGGGTTAGGTGTTAGGTTAGTGTCAGGGTTAGGTCCAGTCGTGAGGGTAAGGTTTAGGGTTAGCTTTAAGAGCTAGGGTTAGGTTTAATGGTTAGGATTAGGATTAGGGTTAAGGGTTAGGGTAAGGCTTAGAGGTTAGGGTGAAGGGTTAGGGTCAAGGGTTATGGTTTTTGTTAGGCATAGCGTTGGGGTTAGAAGTAAGGGTTACTGTCAGTGCTAGGGTTGTAGGTATGGTTACAGTTAGGGTTAGCGGTTTACAATTAGGGTTAGGGATTAGGTGTCACAGTGATGACTAGGAGATAGGGTTAGAATTATGGGATAGGGGTTGTTCTCAGGAAATGGGTTATGCATTAACGTTAGGATAAGAGGTTAAAGTTAGGCGCACAGTGAGGTTTATGTGTTAAGGGGAGAAATAGGAACAGGGTTGGGTGTTATGTTCAGGGTTACGGTTATCTGTTAAAGGTATTGTTTATGCTTAGCGCACGGGCCCTGTCTGCATTAGGCGGGCGGAGGGAGTTTAGGGGGCTGGGATTGTACCCGGGAACCCACTCTATCATACTCTGGGTATGGGCCCGTGGGTTTCATGCAGGACACAGTGGTAGAGCCTCCTTTCACGCATGGCATGGGAGGATTGCAGGCTTTCTAAACTCTAAGAAAGCAAGAAGTCTGAGAATTAGATTTAGGGTTAGGATTATGGTTAGGGTTAAGGATGAAGTTTAGTGTTAGGGTGAGGGCTTAGGGTTAGGGATTAGGGTTAGGGTTAAAGGTTACTCTTAGGTTTAACGGTAACACTTTGGTTTCGGGTTCAGGTTTACGGTTAGGGTTAAGATGAGGGGTTAGGGTTTGGTACAGGGTTAGGGTTAAGTGTTAGGTTTAGGGTTGAAGATTAGGATTAGGGTTAGGATTAAAGGTTAGCGTGAGAGTTAACGCTTAGGGTTAAGGTTAAGAGTTAGGGTTTAGGGTTAGGTTTATGGTTAGTTTTAGGGTTAGAGTTATGTGCTATGGTTTGTGTTAGAGGTTAGGGTTAGGTTTACTGGTGACGGTTAGGGTTACGTTTAGGGGTTAGCATTAGGGTTAGTTTTAGGGTTAGGGTTAAGGGATAGGATTAGGGTTAAGTGTTGGGCTTAGGGTTACTGTTTAGTGTTAGGGTTATCATTAAGGATTAGGGTTAGGGTCAGGGTTAAATGCTTGGGTGCGGGTAATGGTTAGGGTCAGGGTTAAGGATCACGGATAGGGTTAGTGTTAAGGGTTACGGGTAGGTTTAGGGTTCAGGGTTAGAGTTAGCATTAGGGCTTAAGGTTAGGATTAGGCGGTAGGTTAGATTTAGCGTTAGATCTAGGCGTTAGGGTAAGGGCTAGCGTTAGGGTTAAGAGATAGGGTTAGGTTTAATGATTAGGATTAGGGTTAGGGTTTGGCTATAAAGTAAGTGTTAGGGGTTAGGTTTAAGGATCCAAGGTTAGGGTTATTTTTAGCTGTAGTGTTAGGGTTAGGGATAAGGGATCCCATTAGCATAAAGGGTCTTCCTTACTGTAGGGTTAAGGGTTAGGCTTAGAGTTAAAGGTGAAGGTTAGGGTCAGTGTTAAGATTTACGGAGAGGGTTAACGGTTAGGGTAAAGGTTAAGCGTTAGGGTTAGGGATTAGTGATTAGGGTTTTTGGTTAGTGTTAGGGTTAGCGGTTAGGAGTTAGTGTTTTATGAAGGGGTATGGTTAGGATTAGGACTGGGGTTAGAGTTAGAGTGAGGTATAGGGGTTAGGTTTAGGGGTTAGTTTTAGGGTAAAAGGATAGGATTAGGGTTACGGGTTGGGCTTAAGTTTAGGGTTAAAGTTTACTGCTAGGGTTAGGGATAGGGTTCAGGGTTAGCTTTAGGGGTTCTGGTTAGGGTTAGGTGTTAGGTTAGTGTCAGGGTTAGGTCTAGTCGTGAGGGTAAGGTTTAGGGTTAGCTTTAAGAGCTAGGGTTAGGTTTAATGGTTAGGATTAGGATTAGGGTTAAGGGTTAGGGTAAGGCTTAGGGGTTAGGGTGAAGGGTTAGGGTCAAGGGTTAGGGTTTTTGTTAGGCATAGCGTTGGGGTTAGAAGTAAGGGTTACTGTCAGTGTTAGGGTTGTAGGTAGGGTTACGGTTAGGGTTAGCGGTTTAGAATTAGGGTTAGGGATTAGGTGTCACAGTGATGACTAGGAGATAGGGTTAGAATTATGGGATAGGGGTTGTTCTCAGGAAATGGGTTATGCATTAACGTTAGGATAAGAGGTTAAAGTTAGGCACACGGTGAGGTTTACGTGTTAAGGGGAGAAATAGGAACAGGGTTGGGTGTTATGCTCAGGGTTAGGGTTATCTGTTAAAGGTATTGTTTATGCTTAGCGCACGGGCCGTGTCTGCATTAGGCGGGCGGGGGAGTTTAGGGGGCTGGGATTGTACCCGGGAACCCACTCTATCATACTCTGGGTATGGGCCTGTGGGTTTCATGCAGGACACAGTGGTAGAGCCTCCTTTCACGCATGGCATGGGAGGATTGCAGGCTTTCTAAACTCTAAGAAAGCAAGAAGTCTGAGAATTAGATTTAGGGTTAGGATTATGGTTAGGGTGAAGGATGAAGTTTAGTGTTAGGGTGAGGGCTTAGGGTTAGGGATTAGGGTTAGGGTTAAAGGTTACTCTTAGGTTTAACGGTTACACTTTGGTTTCGGTTTGAGGTTTACGGTTAGGGTTAAGATGAGGGGTTAGGGTTTGGCACAGGGTTAGGGTTAAGTGTTAGGTTTAGGGTTGAAGATTAGGATTAGGGTTAGCATTAAAGGTTAGCGTGAGAGTTAACGCTTAGGGTTATGGTTAAGAGTTAGGGTTTAGGGATAGGGTTAGGGTTAGTTTTAGGGTTAGAGTTTTGTGCTATGGTTTGTGTTAGAGGTTAGGGTTAGGTTTACTGGTGAGGGTTAGGGTTACGTTTAGGGGGTAGCATTAGGGTTAGGGTTAGGGTTAAGGGATAGGATTAGGGTTAAGTGTTGGGCTTAGGGTTAGGGTTTAGTGTTAGGGTTATCATTAAGGATTAGGGGTAGGGTCATGGTTAAATGCTTGGGTGCGGGTAATGGTTAGGGTCAGGGTTAAGGTTCACGGATAGGGTTAGTGTTAAGGGTTACGGGTAGGTTTAGGGTTCAATGTTAGAGTTACCATTAGGGCTTAAGGTTAAGATTAGGCGGTAGCTTAGTTTTAGGGTTAGATCTAGGCGTTAGGGTAAGGGCTAGCGTTAGGGTTAAGAGATAGGGTTAGATTTAATGATTAGTATTAAGGTTAGGCATTGGGGTTAAAGTAAGTGTTAGGGGTTAGGTTTAAGGATCAAAGGTTACGGTTATTTTTAGCTGTAGTGTTAGGGTTAGGGATAAGGGATCCCATTAGCATTAAGGGTCTTCCTTACTGTAGGGTTAAGGGTTAGGCTTAGAGTTAAAGGTTAAGGTTAGGGTGAGTGTTAAGATTTAGGGTGAGGGTTAACGGTTAGGGTAAAGGTTAAGCGTTAGGGTTAGGGATTAGTGATTAGGGTTTTTGGTTAGTGTTAGGGTTAGCGGTTAGGAGTTAGTGCTTTATGAAGGGGTATGGTTAGAATTAGGACTGGGGTTAGAGTTAGGGTGAGGTATAGGGGTTAGGTTTAGGGGTTAGTTTTAGGGTAAAAGGATAGGATTAGGGTTACGGGTTGGGCTTAGGTTTAGGGTTAAAGTTTACTGCTAGGGTTAGGGATAGTGTTCAGGGTTAGCTTTAGGGGTTCTGGTTAGGGTTAGGTGTTAGGTTAGTGTCAGGGTTAGGTCTAGCCGTGAGGGTAAGGTTTAGGGTTAGCTTTAAGAGCTAGGGTTATGTTTAATGGTTAGGATTAGGATTCAGGTTAAGGGTTAGGGTAAGGCTTAGGGGTTAGGGTGAAGGGTTAGGGTCAAGGGTTAGGGTTTTTGTTAGGCATAGCGTTGGGGTTAGAAGTAAGGGTTACTGTCAGTGTTAGGGTTGTAGGTAGGGTTACGGTTAGGGTTAGCGGTTTAGAATTAGGGTTAGGGATTAGGTGTCACAGTGATGACTAGGAGATAGGGTTAGAATTATGGGATAGGGGTTGTTCTCAGGAAATGGGTTATGCATTAACGTTAGGATAAGAGGTTAAAGTTAGGCGCACGGTGAGGTTTACGTGTTAAGGGGAGAAATAGGAACAGGGTTGGGTGTTATGTTCAGGGTTAGGGTTATCTGTTAAAGGTATTGTTTATGCTTAGCGCACGGGCTGTGTCTGCATTAGGCGGGCGGGGGGAGTTTAGGGGGCTGGGATTGTACCCGGGAACCCACTCTATCATACTCTGGGTATGGGCCCGTGGGTTTCATGCAGGACACAGTGGTAGAGCCTCCTTTCACGCATGGCATGGGAGGATTGCAGGCTTTCTAAACTCTAAGAAAGCAAGAAGTCTGAGAATTAGATTTAGGGTTAGGATTATGGTTAGGGTGAAGGATGAAGTTTAGTGTTAGGGTGAGGGCTTAGGGTTAGGGATTAGGGTTAGGGTTAAAGGTTACTCTTAGGTTTAACGGTTACACTTTGGTTTCGGTTTGAGGTTTACGGTTAGGGTTAAGATGAGGGGTTAGGGTTTGGCACAGGGTTAGGGTTAAGTGTTAGGTTTAGGGTTGAAGATTAGGATTAGGGTTAGCATTAAAGGTTAGCGTGAGAGTTAACGCTTAGGGTTATGGTTAAGAG
Source organism: Eulemur rufifrons (assembly GCF_041146395.1). Lineage (NCBI taxonomy): Eukaryota > Metazoa > Chordata > Mammalia > Primates > Lemuridae > Eulemur > Eulemur rufifrons. The sequence continues at coordinate 1,413,989 of NW_027182822.1, read as the reverse complement.
TTAGGGTTTAGGGATAGGGTTAGGGTTAGTTTTAGGGTTAGAGTTATGTGCTATGGTTTGTGTTAGAGGTTAGGGTTAGGTTTACTGGTGAGGGTTAGGGTTACGTTTAGGGGGTAGCATTAGGGTTAGGGTTAGGGTTAAGGGATAGGATTAGGGTTAAGTGTTGGGCTTAGGGTTAGGTTTTAGTGTTAGGGTTATCATTAAGGATTAGGGGTAGGGTCATGGTTAAATGCTTGGGTGCGGGTAATGGTTAGGGTCAGGGTTAAGGTTCACGGATAGGGTTAGTGTTAAGGGTTACGGGTAGGTTTAGGGTTCAATGTTAGAGTTACCATTAGGGCTTAAGGTTAAGATTAGGCGGTAGCTTAGTTTTAGGGTTAGATCTAGGCGTTAGGGTAAGGGCTAGCGTTAGGGTTAAGAGATAGGGTTAGATTTAATGATTAGTATTAAGGTTAGGCTTTGGGGTTAAAGTAAGTGTTAGGGGTTAGGTTTAAGGATCAAAGGTTACGGTTATTTTTAGCTGTAGTGTTAGGGTTAGGGATAAGGGATCCCATTAGCATTAAGGGTCTTCCTTACTGTAGGGTTAAGGGTTAGGCTTAGAGTTAAAGGTTAAGGTTAGGGTGGGTGTTAAGATTTAGGGTGAGGGTTAACGGTTAGGGTAAAGGTTAAGCGATAAGGTTAGGGATTAGTGATTAGGGTTTTTGGTTAGTGTTAGGGTTAGCGGTTAGGAGTTAGTGCTTTATGAAGGGGTATGGTTAGAATTAGGACTGGGGTTAGAGTTAGGGTGAGCTATAGGGGTTAGGTTTAGGGGTTAGTTTTAGGGTAAAAGGATAGGATTAGGGTTATGGGTTGGGCTTAGGTTTAGGGTTAAAGTTTACTGCTAGGGTTAGGGATAGTGTTCAGGGTTAGCTTTAGGGGTTCTGGTTAGGGTTAGGTGTTAGGTTAGTGTCAGGGTTAGGTCTAGCCGTGAGGGTAAGGTTTAGGGTTAGCTTTAAGAGCTAGGGTTATGTTTAATGGTTACGATTAGGATTCAGGTTAAGGGTTAGGGTAAGGCTTAGGGGTTAGGGTGAAGGGTTAGGGTCAAGGGTTAGGGTTTTTGTTAGGCATAGCGTTGGGGTTAGAAGTAAGGGTTACTGTCAGTGTTAGGGTTGTAGGTAGGGTTACGGTTAGGGTTAGCGGTTTAGAATTAGGGTTAGGGATTAGGTGTCACAGTGATGACTAGGAGATAGGGTTAGAATTATGGGATAGGGGTTGTTCTCAGGAAATGGGTTATGCATTAACGTTAGGATAAGAGGTTAAAGTTAGGCGCACGGTGAGGTTTACGTGTTAAGGGGAGAAATAGGAACAGGGTTGGGTGTTATGTTCAGGGTTAGGGTTATCTGTTAAAGGTATTGTTTATGCTTAGCGCACGGGCCCTGTCTGCATTAGGCGGGCGGGGGGAGTTTAGGGGGCTGGGATTGTACCCGGGAACCCACTCTATCATACTCTGGGTATGGGCCCGTGGGTTTCATGCAGGACACAGTGGTAGAGCCTCCTTTCACGCATGGCATGGGAGGATTGCAGGCTTTCTAAACTCTAAGAAAGCAAGAAGTCTGAGAATTAGATTTAGGGTTAGGACTCTGGTTAGGGTTAAGGATGAAGTTTAGTGTTAGGGTGAGGGCTTAAGGTTAGGGATTAGGGTTAGGGTTAAAGGTTACTCTTAGGTTTAACGGTTACAGTTCGGTTTAGGGTTGAGGTTTACGGTTAGGGTTAAGATGAGGGGTTAGGGTTTGGTAGACGTTTAGGGTTAAGTGTTAGGTTTAGGGTTGAAGATTAGGATTAGGGTTAGGATTAAAGGTTAGCGTGAGAGTTAACGCTTAGGGTTAAGGTTAAGAGTTAGGGTTTACGGTTAGGCTTAGGGTTAGAGTTATGTGCTATGATTTGTGTTAGGGGTTAGGGTTAGGTTTACTGTTCACAGTTAGGGTTGGGTTTAGGGGTTAGCATTAGGGTTAGGGATTAGGTTTAGGGTAAGGGTCTAGAGTTAATGTTGGGCTTTAGGCTCGGGGCTTAGGTTCATGGTCAGGGGTTAGCGCTGGTGGTAGGGCTTAGCTTTAGCGGTCAGTTTAAGGGCACAGGACCTGGTTAATCTACGGTGAGAGGGGTGCGGTCGGAGTCACCACGAAAGCACAACATCATTCCCTGGGCCTTGGGAGAAGACCTCCATGCAGGACTCAGGCGGAGCCTCATCTCACACATGGCATGGCTGTATTGTAGGCTTGCTTCACTCTGGGAATGGAAGTAGTGTGAGAATTAGGGTTGGGGTTGGCGTTAGGGTTTTTCGTGTTAGGGGTTAGGTTTCGAGTCAGGGTTAGGTGCTAGGGATTAGTGGTTAGGGTTAGAGTTAGTGTTAGGGGTAAGGTGTTAAGTCTGGGTTAGGGGGCCAGGGTAAGGTTAAGTGTTGGAGTTAGCATTAGGGTTAGGGGTTAGGGTTAAGGGATAGGGTTAGGATTCAGGGTGAGGGTTAGAGGGTTAACAGTTGGGGTTAGGCTTAGGGGTTAGGGATAGTGTTAGGGTTAAGGGTTAGGAGCTTGGTTCAGGTTTAAGGTTAGCATTAGGGGTTGGGGTTAGTGTTAACTGTAGGTCAGTGTTGGGGTTAGATCTCTAGGCATTAGGGTAAAGGTTAGGGTTAGGGTTAAGAGTTAGGGTTCTGTTTAATGGTTAGGATTGGGAATAGGTTAAGGGTTAGGGTTAAGGTTAGGGGTTATGACGAAGGATCTACGGTTAGGGTTACTTTTAGGCGTAGGGTTAGGGTAAGGGGTTAGGGTTAGTGTTAGTGTTGTTGGTCGGGTTAAGGTTAGGGTTGGCGCTTCAGAATTAGGGATTAGGTGTTACGGTTATAGCTAGGAGGTAGGGTTATAATGACGGTATAGGGCTTGTTCTCAGGGTGTCATGCATTAACGTTAAGATATGGGGTTAAAGTTAGGGTTATGGTGAGGTTTACCTGTTAAGGTGAGCAGTAGGATGAGGGTTAGGTGTTATGTTGTGGGTTAGGCTTATGGGTGAGGGGTAGGGTTTATGCTTAGGGCACGGGCCCTGTATGCCCTAGGAGGCAAAGTTAGGTGTCTGTGATGGTCGCTGGGAACCCACTCTACCGCACGCAGTGTATGGGCCTCTGGGTTTCATGCAGGACACTGTGGCAGAGCCTCCTTTCACACATGGCGTGGGAGGATTGCAGGCTTTCTAAACTCTAAGAAAGCAAGAAGTCTGAAAATTAGATTTAGGGTTAGGGTTATGGTTAGGGTTAAGGATGAAGTTTAGTGTTAGGGTGAGGGCTTAGGCTTAGGGATTAGGGTTAGGGTTAAAGGTTACTCTTAGATTTAACGGTTACACTTTGGTTTAGGTTTGAGGTTTAAGGTTAGGGTTAAGATGAGGGGTTAGGGTTTGGTACAGGGTTAGGGTTAAGTGTTAGGTTTAGGGTTGAAGATTAGGATTAGGTTTAGGATTAAAGGTTAGCGTGAGAGTTAACGCTTAGGGTTAAGGTTAAGAGTTAGGGTTTAGGGTTAGGGTTAGGGTTAGGGTTAGCTTTAGGGTTAGACTTATGTGCTATGGTTTGTGTTAGAGGTTAGGGTTAGGTTTACTGTTCATGGTTAGGGTTACGTTTAGGGGTTAGCATTAGGGTTAGGGTTAAGGGATAGGATTAGGGTTAAGTGTTGGGCTTAGGGTTAGGGTTTAGTGTTAGGGTTATCATTAAGGATTAGGGTAAGGGTCAGGGTTAAATGCTTGGGTGCGGGTAATGGTTAGGGTCAGGGTTAAAGTTCACGGATAGGGTTTGTGTTAAGGGTTACGGGTCGGTTTAGGGTTCAGGGTTAGCGTTAGCATTAGGGCTTAAGGTTAGGATTAGGCGGGAGGTTAGATTTAGGGTTAGAACTAGACGTTAGGGTAAGGGCTAGGGTTAGGGTTAAGAGATAGGGTTAGGTTTAATGCTTAGGATTAGGGTTAGGGTTTGGGGTTAAAGTAAGTGTTAGGGGTTAGGTTTAAGGATCAAAGGTTAGGGTTATTTTTAGCTGTAGTGTTAGGGTTAGGGAAAAGGGATCCCATTAGCATTAAGGGTCTTCCTTACTGTAGGGTTAAGGGTTAGGCTTAGAGTTAAAGGTTAAGGTTAGGGTCAGTGTTAAGAGTTAGGGTGACGGTTACCGGTTAGGGTAAAGGTTAAGCGTTAGGGTTAGGGATTAGCGATTAGGATTTTTGGTTAGTGTTAGGGTTAGAGGTTAGGAGTTCGTGTTTTATGAAGGGGTATGGTTAGAATTAGGATTGGGGTTAGAGTTAGGGTTAGGTATAGGGGTTAGTTTTAGGGTAAAAGGATAGGATTAGGGTTATGGGTTGGGCTTAGGTTTAGGGTTAAAGTTTACTGCTAGGGTTAGGGATAGGGTTCAGGGTTAGCTTTAGGGGTTCTGGTTAGGGTTAGGTGTTAGGTTAGTGTCAGGGTTAGGTCTAGTCGTGAGGGTAAGGTTTAGGGTTAGCTTTAAGAGCTAGGGTTAGGTTTAATGGTTAGGATTAGGATTAGGGTTAAGGGTTAGCGTAAGGCTTAGGGGTTTGGGTGAAGGGTTAGGGTTTTTGTTAGGCATAGCGTTGGGGTTAGAAGTAAGGGTTACTGTCAGTGTTAGGGTTGTAGGTAGGGTTCCGGTTAGGGTTAGCGGTTTAGAATTAGGGTTAGGGATTAGGTGTCACAGTGATGACTAGGAGATAGGGTTAGAATTATGGGATACGGGTTGTTCTCAGGGAATGGGTTATGCATTAATGTTAGGATAAGAGGTTAAAGTTAGGCTCACGGTGAGGTTTACGTGTTAAGGGGAGAAATAGGAACAGGGTTGGGTGTTATGTTCAGGGTTAGGGTTATCTGTTAGAGGTATTGTTTATGCTTAGCGCACGGGCCCTGTCTGCATTGGGCAGGCGGGGGGAGTTTAGGGGGCTGGGATTGTACCCGGGAACCCACTCTATCATACTCTGGGTATGAGCCCGTGGGTTTCATGCAGGACACAGTGGTAGAGCCTCCTTTCACGCATGGCATGGGAGGATTGCAGGCTTTCTAAACTCTAAGAAAGCAAGAAGTCTGAGAATTAGATTTAGGGTTAGGATTCTGGTTAGGGTTAAGGATGAAGTTTAGTGTTAGGGTGAGGGCTTAAGGTTAGGGATTAGGGTTAGGGTTAAAGGTTACTCTTAGGTTTAACGGTTACAGTTCGGTTTAGGGTTGAGGTTTACGGTTAGGGTTAAGATGAGGGGTTAGGGTTTGGTAGACGTTTAGGGTTAAGTGTTAGGTTTAGGGTTGAAGATTAGGATTAGTGTTAGGATTAAAGGTTAGCGTGAGAGTTAACGCTTAGGGTTAAGGTTAAGAGTTAGGGTTTACGGTTAGGCTTAGGGTTAGATTTAGGGTTAGAGTTATGTGCTATGGTTTGTGTTAGGGGTTAGGGTTAGGTTTACTGTTCACGGTTAGGGTTGGGTTTAGGGGTTAGCATTAGGGTTAGGGATTAGGTTTAGGGTAAGGGTCTAGAGTTAATGTTGGGCTTTAGGCTCGGGGCTTAGGTTCAGGGTCAGGGGTTAGCGTTGGTGGTAGGGCTTAGCTTTAGCGGTCAGTTTAAGGGCACAGGACCTGGTTAATCTACGGTGAGAGGGGTGCGGTCGGAGTCACCACGAAAGCACAACATCATTCCCTGGGCCTTCGGACAGGACCTCCATGCAGGACTCAGGCGGAGCCTCATCTCACACATGGCATGGCTGTATTGTAGGCTTGCTTCACTCTGGGAATGGAAGTAGTGTGAGAATTAGGGTTGGGGTTGGGGTTAGGGTTTTTCGTGTTAGGGGTTAGGTTTCGAGTCAGGGTTAGGTGCTAGGGATTAGTGGTTAGGGTTAGAGTTAGTGTTAGGGGTAAGGTGTTAAGTCTGGGTTAGGGGGCCAGGGTAAGGTTTAGGGTTGGAGTTAGCGTTAGTGTTAGCGGTTAGGGTTAAGGGATAGGGTTAGGATTCAGGGTGAGGGTTAGAGGGTTAACAGTTGGGGTTAGGCTTAGGGGTTAGGGATAGTGTTAGAGTTAAGGGTTAGGAGCTTGGTTCAGGTTTAAGGTTAGCATTAGGGGTTGGGGTTAGTGTTAACTGTAGGTCAGTGTTGGGGTTATTTCTCTAGGCATTAGGGTAAAGGTTAGGGTTAGGGTTAAGAGTTAGGGTTCTGTTTAATGGTTAGGATTGGGAATAGGTTAAGGGTTAGGGTTAAGGTTAGGGGTTATGACGAAGGATCAACGGTTAGGGTTACTTTTAGGCGTAGGGTTAGGGTAAGGGGTTAGGGTTAGTGTTAGTGTTGTTGGTCGGGTTAAGGTTAGGGTTGGCGCTTCAGAATTAGGGATTAGGTGTTACGGTTATAGCTAGGAGGTAGGGTTATAATGACGGTATAGGGCTTGTTCTCAGGGTGTCATGCATTAACGTTAAGATATGGGGTTAAAGTTAGGGTTATGGTGAGGTTTATCTGTTAAGGTGAGCAGTAGGATGAGAGTTAGGTGTTATGTTGTGGGTTAGGCTTATGGGTGAGGGGTAGGGTTTATGCTTAGGGCACGGGCCCTGTATGCCCTAGGAGGCAAAGTTAGGTGTCTGTGATGGTCGCTGGGAACCCACTCTACCGCACGCAGTGTATGGGCCTCTGGGTTTCATGCAGGACACTGTGGCAGAGCCTCCTTTCACACATGGCGTGGGAGGATTGCAGGCTTTCTAAACTCTAAGAAAGCAAGAAGTCTGAAAATTAGATTTAGGGTTAGGGTTATGGTTAGGGTTAAGGATGAAGTTTAGTGTTAGGGTGAGGGCTTAGGCTTAGGGATTAGGGTTAGGGTTAAAGGTTACTCTTAGTTTTAACGGTTACACTTTGGTTTAGGGTTGAGGTTTAAGGTTAGGGTTAAGATGAGGGGTTAGGGTTTGGTACAGGGTTAGGGTTAAGTGTTAGGTTTAGGGTTGAAGATTAGGATTAGGGTTAGGATTAAAGGTTAGCGTGAGAGTTAACGCTTAGGGTTAAGGTTAAGTGTTAGGGTTTAGGGTTAGGGTTAGGGTTAGGGTTAGTTTTAGGGTTAGAGTTATGTGCTATGGTTTGTGTTAGAGGTTAGGTTTAGGTTTACTGTTCACGGTTAGGGTTACGTTTAGGGGTTAGCTTTAGGGTTAGGGTTAGGTTTAGGGTTAAGGGATAGGATTAGGGTTAAGTGTTGGGCTTAGGGTTAGGGTTTAGTGTTAGGGTTATCATTAAGGATTAGGGTTAGGGTCAGGGTTAAATGCTTGGGTGCGGGTAATGGTTAGGGTCGGGGTTAAAGTTCACGGATAGGGTTAGTGTTAAGGGTTACGGGTAGGTTTAGGATTCAGGGTTAGCGTTAGCATTAGGGCTTAAGGTTAGGATTAGCGGGAGGTTAGATTTAGGGTTAGAACTAGACGTTAGGGTAAGGGCTAGGGTTAGGGTTAAGAGATAGGGTTAGGTTTAATGCTTAGGATTAGGGTTAGGGTTTGGGGTTAAAGTAAGTGTTAGGGGTTAGGTTTAAGGATCAAAGGTTAGGGTTATTTTTAGCTGTAGTGTTAGGGTTAGGGAAAAGGGATCCCATTAGCATTAAGGGTCTTCCTTACTGTAGGGTTAAGGGTTAGGCTTAGAGTTAAAGGTTAAGGTTAGGGTCAGTGTTAAGAATTAGGGTGAGGGTTAACGGTTAGGGTAAAGGTTAAGCGTTAGGGTTAGGGATTAGCGATTAGGATTTTTGGTTAGTGTTAGGGTTAGAGGTTAGGAGTTCGTGTATTATGAAGGGGTATGGTTAGAATTAGGATTGGGGTTAGAGTTAGGGTTAGGTATAGGGGTTAGTTTTAGGGTAAAAGGATAGGATTAGGGTTATGGGTTGGGCTTAGGTTTAGGGTTAAAGTTTACTGCTAGGGTTAGGGATAGGGTTCAGGGTTAGCTTTAGGGGTTCTGGTTAGGGTTAGGTGTTAGGTTAGTGTCAGGGTTAGGTCTAGTCGTGAGGGTAAGGTTTAGGGTTAGCTTTAAGAGCTAGGGTTAGGTTTAATGGTTAGGATTAGGATTAGGGTTAAGGGTTAGCGTAAGGCTTAGGGCTTTGGGTGAAGGGTTATGTTTTTGTTAGGCATAGCGTTGGGGTTAGAGTAAGGGTTACTGTCAGTGTTAGGGTTGTAGGTAGGGTTCCGGTTAGGGTTAGCGGTTTAGAATTAGGGTTAGGGATTAGGTGTTCCAGTAATGACTAGGAGATAGGGTTAGAATTATGGGATAGGGCTTGTTCTCAGGGAATGGGTTATGCATTAACGTTAGGATAAGAGGTTAAAGTTAGGCGCACGGTGAGGTTTACGTGTTAAGGGGAGAAATAGGAACAGGGTTGGGTGTTATGTTCAGGGTTAGGATTATCTGTTAGAGGTATTGTTTATGCTTAGCGCACGGGCCCTGTCTGCATTGGGCGGGCGGGGGGAGTTTAGGGGGCTGGGATTGTACCCGGGAACCCACTCTATCATACTCTGGGTATGGGCCCGTGGGTTTCATGCAGGACACAGTGGTAGAGCCTCCTTTCACGCATGGCATGGGAGGATTGCAGGCTTTCTAAACTCTAAGAAAGCAAGAAGTCTGAGAATTAGATTTAGGGTTAGGATTCTGGTTAGGGTTAAGGATGAAGTTTAGTGTTAGGGTGAGGGCTTAAGGTTAGGGATTAGGGTTAGGGTTAAAGGTTACTCTTAGGTTTAACGGTTACAGTTCGGTTTAGGGTTGAGGTTTATGGTTAGGGTTAAGATGAGGGGTTAGGGTTTGGTAGACGTTTAGGGTTAAGTGTTAGGTTTAGGGTTGAAGATTAGGATTAGTATTAGGATTAAAGGTTAGCGTGAAAGTTAACGCTTAGGGTTAAGGTTAAGAGTTAGGGTTTACGGTTACGCTTAGGGTTAGATTTAGGGTTAGAGTTATGTGCTATGGTTTGTGTTAGGGGTTAGGGTTAGGTTTACTGTTCACGGTTAGGGTTGGGTTTAGGGGTTAGCATTAGGGTTAGGGATTAGGTTTAGGGTAAGGGTCTAGAATTAATGTTGGGCTTTAGGCTCGGGGCTTACGTTCAGGGTCAGGGGTTAGCATTGGTGGTAGGGCTTAGCTTTAGCGGTCAGTTTAAGGGCACAGGACCTGGTTAATCTACGGTGAGAGGGGTGCGGTCGGAGTCACCACGAAAGCACAACATCATTCCCTGGGCCTTGGGAGAGGACCTCCATGCAGGACTCAGGCGGAGCCTCATCTCACACATGGCATGGCTGTATTGTAGGCTTGCTTCACTCTGGGAATGGAAGTAGTGTGAGAATTAGGGTTGGGGTTGGCGTTAGGGTTTTTCGTGTTAGGGGTTAGGTTTCGAGTCAGGGTTAGGTGCTAGGGATTAGTGGTTAGGGTTAGAGTTAGTGTTAGGGGTAAGGTGTTAAGTCTGGGTTAGGGGGCCAGGGTAAGGTTTAGGGTTGGAGTTAGCGTTAGGGTTAGGGGTTAGGGTTAAGGGATAGGGTTAGGATTCAGGGTGAGGGTTAGAGGGTTAACAGTTGGGGTTAGGCTTAGGGGTTAGGGATAGTGTTAGGGTTAAGGGTTAGGAGCTTGGTTCAGGTTTAAGGTTAGCATTAGGGGTTGGGGTTAGTGTTAACTGTAGGTCAGTGTTGGGGTTAGATCTCTAGGCATTAGGGTAAAGGTTAGGGTTAGGGTTAAGAGTTAGGGTTCTGTTTAATGGTTAGGATTGGGATAGGTTAAGGGTTAGGGTTAAGGTTAGGGGTTATGACGAAGGATCAACGGTTAGGGTTACTTTTAGGCGTAGGGTTAGGGTAAGGGGTTAGGGTTAGTGTTAGTGTTGTTGGTCGGGTTAAGGTTAGGGTTGGCGCTTCAGAATTAGGGATTAGGTGTTACGGTTATAGCTAGGAGGTAGGGTTATAATGACGGTATAGGGCTTGTTCTCAGGGTGTCATGCATTAACGTTAAGATATGGGGTTAAAGTTAGGGTTATGGTGAGGTTTACCTGTTAAGGTGAGCAGTAGGGTCAGGGTTAGGTGTTAGGTTGTGGGTTAGGCTTATGGGTGAGGGGTAGGGTTTATGCTTAGGGCAAGGGCCCTGTATGCCCTAGGAGGCAAAGTTAGGTGTCTGTGATGGTCGCTGGGAACCCACTCTACTGCACGCAGTGTATGGGCCTCTGGGTTTCATGCAGGACACTGTGGCAGAGCCTCCTTTCACACATGGCGTGGGAGGATTGCAGGCTTTCTAAACTCTAAGAAAGCAAGAAGTCTGAGAATTAGATTTAGGGTTAGGGTTATGGTTAGGGTTAAGGATGAAGTTTAGTGTTAGGGTGAGGGCTTAGGGTTAGGGATTAGGGTTAGGGTTAAAGGTTACTCTTAGATTTAACGGTTACACTTTGGTTTAGGGTTGAGGTTTAAGGTTAGGGTTAAGATGAGGGGTTAGGGTTTGGTACAGGGTTAGGTTTAAGTGTTAGGTTTAGGGTTGAAGATTAGGATTAGGGTTAGGATTAAAGGTTAGCGTTAGAGTTAACGCTTAGGGTTAAGGTTAATAGTTAGGGTTTAGGGTTAGGGTTAGGGTTAGTTTTAGGGTTAGAGTTATGTGCTATGGTTTGTGTTAGAGGTTAGGGTTAGGTTTACTGTTCACGGTTAGGGTTACGTTTAGGGGTTAGCATTAGGGTTAGGGTTAGGTTTAGGGTTAAGGGATAGGATTAGGGTTAAGTGTTGGGCTTAGGGTTAGGGTTTAGTGTTAGGTTTATCATTAAGGATTAGGGTTAGGGTCAGGGTTAAATGCTTGGGTGCGGGTAATGGTTAGGGTCGGGGTTAAAGTTCACGGACAGGGTTAGTGTTAAGGGTTACGGGTAGGTTTAGGGTTCAGGGTTAGCGTTAGCATTAGGGCTTAAGGTTAGGATTAGCGGGAGGTTAGATTTAGGGTTAGAACTAGACGTTAGGGTAAGGGCTAGGGTTAGGGTTAAGAGATAGGGTTAGGTTTAATGCTTAGGATTAGGGTTAGGGTTTGGGGTTAAAGTAAGTGTTAGGGGTTAGGTTTAAGGATCAAAGGTTAGGGTTATTTTTAGCTGTAGTGTTAGGGTTAGGGAAAAGGGATCCCATTAGCATTAAGGGTCTTCCTTACTGTAGGGTTAAGGGTTAGGCTTAGAGTTAAAGGTTAAGGTTAGGGTCAGTGTTAAGAATTAGGGTGAGGGTTAACGGTTAGGGTAAAGGTTAAGCGTTAGGGTTAGGGATTAGCGATTAGGATTTTTGGTTAGTGTTAGGGTTAGAGGTTAGGAGTTCGTGTTTTATGAAGGGGTATGGTTAGAATTAGGATTGGGGTTAGAGTTAGGGTTAGGTATAGGGGTTAGTTTTAGGGTAAAAGGATAGGATTAGGGTTATGGGTTGGGCTTAGGTTTAGGGTTAAAGTTTACTGCTAGGGTTAGGGATAGGGTTCAGGGTTAGCTTTAGGGGTTCTGGTTAGGGTTAGGTGTTAGGTTAGTGTCAGGATTAGGTCTAGTCGTGAGGGTAAGGTTTAGGGTTAGCTTTAAGAGCTAGGGTTAGGTTTAATGGTTAGGATTAGGATTAGGGTTAAGGGTTAGGGTAAGGCTTAGGGGTTAGGGTGAAGGGTTAGGGTCAAGGGTTAGGGTTTTTTTTAGTCATAGCGTTGGGGTTAGAAGTAAGGGTTACTGTCAGTGTTAGGGTTGTAGGTAGGGTGACGGTTAGGGTTAGCGGTTTAGAATTAGGGTTAGGGATTAGGTGTCACAGTGATGACTAGGAGATAGGGTTAGAAATATGGGATAGGGGTTGTTCTCAGGAAATGGGTTATGCATTAACGTTAGGATAAGAGGTTAAAGTTAGGCTCATGGTGAGGTTTACGTGTTAAGGGGAGAAATAGTAACAGGGTTGGGTGTTATGTTCAGGGTTAGGGTTATCTGTTAAAGGTATTGTTTATGTTAGCGCACGGGCCCTGTCTGCATTAGGAGGGCGGGGGGAGTTTAGGGGGCTGGGATTGTACCCGGGAACCCACTCTATCATACTCTGGGTATGAGCCCGTGGGTTTCATGCAGGACACAGTGGTAGAGCCTCCTTTCACGCATGGCATGGGAGGATTGCAGGCTTTCTAAACTCTAAGAAAGCAAGAAGTCTGAGAATTAGATTTAGGGTTAGGATTCTGGTTAGGGTTAAGGATGAAGTTTAGTGTTAGGGTGAGGGCTTAGGGTTAGGGATTAGGGTTAGGGTTAAAGGTTACTCTTAGGTTTAACGGTTACACTTTGGTTTAGGGTTGGGGTTTACGGTTAGGGTTAAGATGAGGGGTTAGGGTTTGGTACAGGGTTAGGGTTAAGTGTTAGGTTTAGGGTTGAAGATTAGGATTAGGGTTAGGATTAAAGGTTAGCGTGAGAGTTAATGCTTAGAGTTAAGGTTAAGAGTTAGGGTTTAGGGTTAGGTTTAGGGTTAGGTTTAGTTTTAGGGTTAGAGTTTTGTGCTATGGTTTGTGTTAGAGGTTAGGGTTAGGTTTACTGGTCACGGTTAGGGTTACGTTTAGGGGGTAGCATTAGGGTTAGGGTTAGGGTTAAGGGATAGGATTAGGGATAAGTGTTGGCCTTAGGGTTAGGGTTTAGTGTTAGGTTTAGCATTAAGGATTAGGGTTAGGGTCAGGGTTAAATGCTTGGGTGCGGGTAATGGTTAGGGTCAGGGTTAAGGTTCACGGATAGGGTTAGTGTTAAGGGTTACGGGTAGGTTTAGGGTTCATGGTTAGTGTTAGCATTAGGGCTTAAGGTTAGGATTAGGCGGTAGGTTAGATTTAGGGTTAGATCTAGGCGTTAGGGTAAGGGCTAGCGTTAGGGTTAAGAGATAGGGTTAGGTTTAATGCTTAGGATTAGGGTTAGGGTTTGGGGTTAAAGTAAGTGTTAGGGGTTAGGTTTAAGGATCCAAGGTTAGGGTTATTTTTAGCTGTAGTGTTAGGGTTAGGGATAAGGGATCCCATTAGCATTAAGGGTCTTCCTTCCTGTAGGGTTAAGGGTTAGGCTTAGAGTTAAAGGTTAAGGTTAGGGTCAGGGTTAAGATTTAGGGTGAGGGTTAACGGTCAGGGTAAAGGTTAAGCGTTAGGGTTAGGGATTAGTGATTAGGGTTTTTGGTTAGTGTTAGGGTTAGCGGTTAGGAGTTAGTGTTTTATGAAGGGGTATGGTTAGAATTAGGATTGGGGTTAGAGTTAGGGTGAGGTATAGGGGTTAGGTTTAGGGGTTAGTTTTAGGGTAAAAGGATAGGATTAGGGTTACGGGTTGGGCTTAGGTTTAGGGTTAAAGTTTACTGCTAGGGTTAGGGATAGGGTTCAGGGTTAGCTTTAGGGGTTCTGGTTAGGGTTAGGTGTTAGGTTAGTGTCAGGGTTAGGTCTAGTCGTGAGGGTAAGGTTTAGGGTTAGCTTTAAGAGCTAGGATTAGGTTTAATGGTTAGGATTAGGATTAGGGTTAAGGGTTAGGGGAAGGCTTAGGGGTTAGGGTGAAGGGTTAGGGTCAAGGGTTAGGGTTTTTGTTAGGCATAGCGTTGGGGTTAGAAGTAAGGGTTACTGTCAGTGTTAGGGTTGTAGGTAGGGTTACGGTTAGGGTTAGCGGTTTAGAATTAGGGTTAGGGATTAGGTGTCACAGTGAAGACTAGGAGATAGGGTTAGAATTATGGGATAGGGGTTGTTCTCAAAAAATGGTATATGCATTAACGTTAGGATAAGAGGTTAAAGTTAGGCGCACGGTGAGGTTTACGTGTTAAGGGGAGAAATAGGAACAGGGTTGGGTGTTATGTTCAGAGTTAGGGTTATCTGTTAGAGGTATTGTTTATGCTTAGCGCACGGGCCCTGTCTGCATTAGGAGGGCGGGGGGAGTTTAGGGGGCTGGGATTGTACCCGGGAACACACTCTATCATACTCTGGGTATGGGCCCGTGGGTTTCATGGAGGACACAGTGGTAGAGCCTCATTTCACGCATGGCATGGGAGGATTGCAGGCTTTCTAAACTCTAAGAAAGCAAGAAGTCTGAGAATTAGATTTAGGGTTAGGATTATGGTTAGGGTTAAGGATGAAGTTTAGTGTTAGGGTGAGAGCTTAGGGTTAGGGATTAGGGTTAGGGTTAAAGGTTACTCTTAGGTTTAACGGTTACACTTTGGTTTAGGGTTGAGGTTTACGGTTAGGGTTAAGATGAGGGGTTGGGGTTAGGTTTAGGTACAGGGTTAGGGTTAAGTGTTAGGTTTAGGGTTGAAGATTAGGATTAGGGTTAGGATTAAAGGTTAGCGTGAGAGTTAACGCTTAGGGTTAAGGTTAAGAGTTAGGGTTTAGGGTTAGGTTTAGGGTTAGGGTTAGTTTTAGGGTTAGAGTTATGTGCTATGGTTTGTGTTAGAGGTTAGGGTTAGGTTTACTGGTCACGGTTAGGGTTACGTTTAGGGGGTAGCATTAGGGTTAGGGTTAGGGTTCAGAGATAGGATTAGGGTTAAGTGTTGGGCTTAGGGTTAGGTTTAGGTGTTAGGGTTATCATTAAGGATTAGGGGTAGGGTCAGGGTTAAATGCTTGGGTGCGGGTAATGGTTAGGGTCAGGGTTAAGGTTCACGGATAGGGTTAGTGTTAAGGGTTACGGGTAGGTTTAGGGTTCAGGGTGAGAGTTAGCATTAGGGCTGAAGGTTAGGATTAGGCGGTAGGTTAGATTTAGGGTTAGATCTAGGCGTTAGGGTAAGGGCTAGCGTTAGGGTTAAGAGATAGGGTTAGGTTTAATGCTTAGGATTAGGGTTAGGGTTTGGGGTTAAAGTAAGTGTTAGGGGTTAGGTTTAAGGATCCAAGGTTAGGGTTATTTTTAGCTGTAGTGTTATGGTTAGGGATAAGGGATCCCATTAGCATTAAGGGTCTTCCTTACTGTAGGGTTAAGGGTTAGGCTTAGAGTTAAAGGTGAAGGTTAGGGTCAGTGTTAAGATTTAGGGTGAGGGTTAACGGTTAGGGTAAAGGTTAAGCGTTAGGGTTAGGGATTAGTGATTAGGGTTTTTGGTTAGTGTTAGGGTTAGCGGTTAGGAGTTAGTGTTTTATGAAGGGGTATGGTTAGAATTAGGATTGGGGTTAGAGTTAGGGTGAGGTATAGGGGTTAGGTTTAGGGGTTAGTTTTAGGGTAAAAGGATAGGATTAGGGTTACGGGTTGGGCTTAGGTTTAGGGTTAAAGTTTACTGCTAGGGTTAGGGATAGGGTTCAGGGTTAGCTTTAGGGGTTCTGGTTAGGGTTAGGTGTTAGGTTAGTGTCAGGGTTAGGTCCGGTCGTGAGGGTAAGGTTTAGGGTTAGCTTTAAGAGCTAGGGTTAGGTTTAATGGTTAGGATTAGGATTAGGGTTAAGGGTTAGGATAAGGCTTAGAGGTTAGGGTGAAGGGTTAGGGTCTAGGGTTATGGTTTTTGTTAGGCATAGCGTTGGGGTTAGAAGTAAGGGTTACTGTCAGTGTTAGGGTTGTAGGTAGGGTTACAGTTAGGGTTAGCGGTTTACAATTAGGGTTAGGGATTAGGTGTCACAGTGATGACTAGGAGATAGGGTTAGAATTATGGGATAGGGGTTGTTCTCAGGAAATGGGTTATGCATTAACGTTAGGATAAGAGGTTAAAGTTAGGCGCACGGTGAGGGTTACGTGTTAAGGGGAGAAATAGGAACAGGGATGGGTGTTATGTTCAGGGTTAGGGTTATCTGTTAAAGGTATTGTTTATGCTTAGCGCACGGGCCCTGTCTGCATTAGGCGGGCGGAGGGAGTTTAGGGGGCTGGGATTGTACCCGGGAACCCACTCTATCATACTCTGGGTATGGGCCCGTGGGTTTCATGCAGGACACAGTGGTAGAGCCTCCTTTCACGCATGGCATGGGAGGATTGCAGGCTTTCTAAACTCTAAGAAAGCAAGAAGTCTGAGAATTAGATTTAGGGTTAGGATTATGGTTAGGGTTAAGGATGAAGTTTAGTGTTAGGGTGAGGGCTTAGGGTTAGGGATTAGGGTTAGGGTTAAAGGTTACTCTTAGGTTTAACGGTAACACTTTGGTTTCGGGTTCAGGTTTACGGTTAGGGTTAAGATGAGGGGTTAGGGTTTGGTACAGGGTTAGGGTTAAGTGTTAGGTTTAGGGTTGAAGATTAGGATTAGGGTTAGGATTAAAGGTTAGCGTGAGAGTTAACGCTTAGGGTTAAGGTTAAGAGTTAGGGTTTAGGGTTAGGTTTATGGTTAGTTTTAGGGTTAGAGTTATGTCCTATGGTTTGTGTTAGAGGTTAGGGTTAGGTTTACTGGTGACGGTTAGGGTTACGTTTAGGGGTTAGCATTAGGGTTAGTTTTAGGGTTAGGGTTAAGGGATAGGATTAGGGTTAAGTGTTGGGCTTAGGGTTACTGTTTAGTGTTAGGGTTATCATTAAGGATTAGGGTTAGGGTCAGGGTTAAATGCTTGGGTGCGTGTAATGGTTAGGGTCAGGGTTAAGGTTCACGGATAGGGTTAGTGTTAAGGGTTACGGGTAGGTTTAGGGTTCAGGGTTAGAGTTAGCATTAGGGCTTAAGGTTAGGATTAGGCGGTAGGTTAGATTTAGGGTTAGATCTAGGCGTTAGGGTAAGGGCTAGCGTTAGGGTTAAGAGATAGGGTTAGGTTTAATGATTAGGATTAGGGTTAGGGTTTGGGGATAAAGTAAGTGTTAGGGGTTAGGTTTAAGGATCCAAGGTTAGGGTTATTTTTAGCTGTAGTGTTAGGGTTAGGGATAAGGGATCCCATTAGCATAAAGGGTCTTGCTTACTGTAGGGTTAAGGGTTAGGCTTAGAGTTAAAGCTTAAGGTTAGGGTCAGTGTTAAGATTTAGGGTGAGGGTTAACGGTTAGGGTAAAGGTTAAGCGTTAGGGTTAGGGATTAGTGATTAGGGTTTTTGGTTAGTGTTAGGGTTAGCGGTTAGGAGTTAGTGCTTTATGAAGGGGTATGGTTAGAATTAGGACTGGGGTTAGAGTTAGGGTGAGGTATAGGGGTTAGGTTTAGGGGTTAGTTTTAGGGTAAAAGGATAGGATTAGGGTTACGGGTTGGGCTTAGGTTTAGGGTTAAAGCTTACTGCTAGGGTTAGGGATAGTGTTCAGGGTTAGCTTTAGGGGTTCTGGTTAGGGTTAGGTGTTAGGTTAGTGTCAGGGTTAGGTCTAGCCGTGAGGGTAAGGTTTAGGGTTAGCTTTAAGAGCTAGGGTTAGGTTTAATGGTTAGGATTAGGATTCAGGTTAAGGGTTATGGTAAGGCTTAGGGGTTAGGGTGAAGGGTTAGGGTCAAGGGTTAGGGTTTTTGTTAGGCATAGCGTTGGGGTTAGAAGTAAGGGTTACTGTCAGTGTTAGGGTTGTAGGTAGGGTTACGGTTAGGGTTAGCGGTTTAGAATTAGGGTTAGGGATTAGGTGTTCCAGTGATGACTAGGAGATAGGGTTAGAATTATGGGATAGGGGTTGTTCTCAGGAAATGGGTTATGCATTAACGTTAGGATAAGAGGTTAAAGTTAGGTGCACGGTGAGGTTTACGTGTTAAGGGGAGAAATAGGAACAGGGTTGGGTGTTATGTTCAGGGTTAGGGTTATCTGTTAAAGGTATTGTTTATGCTTAGCGCACGGGCCCTGTCTGCATTAGGCGGGCAGGGGGAGTTTAGGGGGCTGGGATTGTACCCGGGAACCCACTCTATCATACTCTGGGTATGGGCCCGTGGGTTTCATGCAGGACACAGTGGTAGAGCCTCCTTTCACGCATGGCATGGGAGGATTGCAGGCTTTCTAAACTCTAAGAAAGCAAGAAGTCTGAGAATTAGATTTAGGGTTAGGAC
The DNA here is from genome assembly GCF_041146395.1 of Eulemur rufifrons. NCBI lineage: Eukaryota > Metazoa > Chordata > Mammalia > Primates > Lemuridae > Eulemur > Eulemur rufifrons. The sequence continues at coordinate 1,396,194 of NW_027182822.1, read as the reverse complement.
TCTGGTTACGGTTAAGGATGAAGTTTAGTGTTAGGGTGAGGGCTTAAGGTTAGGGATTAGTGTTAGGGTTAAAGGTTACTCTTAGGTTTAACGGTTACAGTTCGGTTTAGGGTTGAGGTTTACGGTTAGGGTTAAGATGAGGGGTTAGGGTTTGGTAGACGTTTAGGGTTAAGTGTTAGGTTTAGGGTTGAAGATTAGGATTAGGGTTAGGATTAAAGGTTAGCGTGAGAGTTAACGCTTAGGGTTAAGGTTAAGAGTTAGGGTTTACGGTTAGGCTTAGGGTTAGAGTTATGTGCTATGATTTGTGTTAGGGGTTAGGGTTAGGTTTACTGTTCACGGTTAGGGTTGGGTTTAGGGGTTAGCATTAGGGTTAGGGATTAGGTTTAGGGTAAGGGTCTAGATTTAACGTTGGGCTTTAGGCTCGGGGCTTAGGTTCAGGGTCAGGGGTTAGCGGTGGTGGTAGGGCTTAGCTTTAGCGGTCAGTTTAAGGGCACAGGACCTGGTTAATCTACGGTGAGAGGGGTGCGGTCGGAGTCACCACGAAAGCACAACATCATTCCCTGGGCCTTGGGAGAGGACCTCCATGCAGGACTCAGGCGGAGCCTCATCTCACACATGGCATGGCTGTATTGTGGGCTTGCTTCACTCTGGGAATGGAAGTAGTGTGAGAATTAGGGTTGGGGTTGGCGTTAGGGTTTTTCGTGTTTGGGGTTAGGTTTCGAGTCAGGGTTAGGTGCTAGGGATTAGTGGTTAGGGTTAGAGTTAGTGTTAGGGGTAAGGTGTTAAGTCTGGGTTAGGGGGCCAGGGTAAGGTTAAGTGTTGGAGTTAGCATTAGGGTTAGGGGTTAGGGTTAAGGGATAGGGTTAGGATTCAGGGTGAGGGTTAGAGGGTTAACAGTTGGGGTTAGGCTTAGGGGTTAGGGATAGTGTTAGGGTTAAGGGTTAGGAGCTTGGTTCAGGTTTAAGGTTAGCATTAGGGGTTGGGGTTAGTGTTAACTGTAGGTCAGTGTTGGGGTTAGATCTCTAGGCATTAGGGTAAAGGTTAGGGTTAGGGTTAAGAGTTAGGGTTCTGTTTAATAGTTAGGATTGGGAATAGGTTAAGGGTTAGGGTTAAGGTTAGGGGTTATGACGAAGGATCTACGGTTAGGGTTACTTTTAGGCGTAGGGTTAGGGTAAGGGGTTAGGGTTAGTGTTAGTGTTGTTGGTCGGGTTAAGGTTAGGGTTGGCGCTTCAGAATTAGGGATTAGGTGTTACGGTTATAGCTAGGAGGTAGGGTTATAATGACGGTATAGGGCTTGTTCTCAGGGTGTCATGCATTAACGTTAAGATATGGGGTTAAAGTTAGGGTTATGGTGAGGTTTACCTGTTAAGGTGAGCAGTAGGATGAGGGTTAGGTGTTATGTTGTGGGTTAGGCTTATGGGTGAGGGGTAGGGTTTATGCTTAGGGCACGGGCCCTGTATGCCCTAGGAGGCAAAGTTAGGTGTCTGTGATGGTCGCTGGGAACCCACTCTACCGCACGCAGTGTATGGGCCTCTGGGTTTCATGCAGGACACTGTGGCAGAGCCTCCTTTCACACATGGCGTGGGAGGATTGCAGGCTTTCTAAACTCTAAGAAAGCAAGAAGTCTGAAAATTAGATTTAGGGTTAGGGTTATGGTTAGGGATAAGGATGAAGTTTAGTGTTAGGGTGAGGGCTTAGGCTTAGGGATTACGGTTAGGGTTAAAGGTTACTCTTAGATTTAACGGTTACACTTTGGTTTAGGATTGAGGTTTAAGGTTAGGGTTAAGATGAGGGGTTAGGGTTTGGTACAGGGTTAGGGTTAAGTGTTAGGTTTAGGGTTGAAGATTAGGATTAGGGTTAGGATTAAAGGTTAGCGTGAGAGTTAACGCTTAGGGTTAAGGTTAAGAGTTAGGGTTTAGGGTTAGGGTTAGGGTTAGGGTTAGCTTTAGGGTTAGACTTATGTGCTATGGTTTGTGTTAGAGGTTAGGGTTAGGTTTACTGTTCACGGTTAGGGTTACGTTTAGGGGTTAGCATTAGGGTTAGGGTTAAGGGATAGGATTAGGGTTAAGTGTTGGGCTTAGGGTTAGGGTTTAGTGTTAGGGTTATCATTAAGGATTAGGGTAAGGGTCAGGGTTAAATGCTTGGGTGCGGGTAATGGTTAGGGTCAGGGTTAAAGTTCACGGATAGGGTTAGTGTTAAGGGTTACGGGTAGGTTTAGGGTTCAGGGTTAGCGTTAGCATTAGGGCTTAAGGTTAGGATTAGGCGGGAGGTTAGATTTAGGGTTAGAACTAGACGTTAGGGTAAGGGCTAGGGTTAGGTTTAAGAGATAGGGTTAGGTTTAATGCTTAGGATTAGGGTTAGGGTTTGGGGTTAAAGTAAGTGTTAGGGGTTAGGTTTAAGGATAAAAGGTTAGGGTTATTTTTAGCTGTAGTGTTAGGGTTAGGGAAAAGGGATCCCATTAGCATTGAGGGTCTTCCTTACTGTAGGGTTAAGGGTTAGGCTTAGAGTTAAAGGTTAAGGTTAGGGTCAGTGTTAAGAGTTAGGGTGAGGGTTAACGGTTAGGGTAAAACGTTAAGCGTTAGGGTTAGGGATTAGCGATTAGGATTTTTGGTTAGTGTTAGGGTTAGAGGTTAGGAGTTCGTGATTTATGAAGGGGTATGGTTAGAATTAGGATTGGGGTTAGAGTTAGGGTTAGGTATAGGGGTTAGTTTTAGGGTAAAAGGATAGGATTAGGGTTATGGGTTGGGCTTAGGTTTAGGGTTAAAGTTTACTGCTAGGGTTAGGGATAGGGTTCAGGGTTAGCTTTAGGGGTTCTGGTTAGGGTTAGGTGTTAGGTTAGTGTCAGGGTTAGGTCTAGTCGTGAGGGTAAGGTTTAGGGTTAGCTTTAAGAGCTATGGTTAGGTTTAATGGTTAGGATTAGGATTAGGGTTAAGGGTTAGCGTAAGGCTTAGGGCTTTGGGTGAAGGGTTAGGGTTTTTGTTAGGCATAGCGTTGGGGTTAGAAGTAAGGGTTACTGTCAGTGTTAGGGTTGTAGGTAGGGTTCCGGTTAGGGTTAGCGGTTTAGAATTAGTGTTAGGGATTAGGTGTTCCAGTGATGACTACGAGATAGGGTTAGAATTATGGGATAGGGGTTGTTCTCAGGGAATGGGTTATGCATTAACGTTAGGATAAGAGGTTAAAGTTAGGCGCACGGTGAGGTTTACGTGTTAAGGGGAGAAATAGGAACAGGGTTGGGTGTTATGTTCAGGGTTAGGATTATCTGTTAGAGGTATTGTTTATGCTTAGCGCACGGGCCCTGTCTGCATTGGGCGGGCGGGGGGAGTTTTGGGGGCTGGGATTGTACCCGGGAACCCACTCTATCATACTCTGGGTATGGGCCCGTGGGTTTCATGCAGGACACAGTGGTAGAGCCTCCTTTCACGCATGGCATGGGAGGATTGCAGGCTTTCTAAACTCTAAGAAAGCAAGAAGTCTGAGAATTAGATTTAGGGTTAGGATTCTGGTTAGGGTTAAGGATGAAGTTTAGTGTTAGGGTGAGGGCTTAAGGTTAGGTATTAGGGTTAGGGTTAAAGGTTACTCTTAGGTTTAACGGTTACAGTTCGGTTTAGGGTTGAGGTTTATGGTTAGGTTAAGATGAGGGGTTAGGGTTTGGTAGACGTTTAGGGTTAAGTGTTAGGTTTAGGGTTGAAGATTAGGATTAGGGTTAGGATTAAAGGTTAGCGTGAGAGTTAACCCTTAGGGTTAAGGTTAAGAGTTAGGGTTTACGGTTACGCTTAGGGTTAGATTTAGGGTTAGAGTTATGTGCTATGGTTTGTGTTAGGGGTTAGGGTTAGGTTTACTGTTCACGGTTAGGGTTGGGTTTAGGGGTTAGCATTAGGGTTAGGGATTAGGTTTAGGGTAAGGGTCTAGAATTAATGTTGGGCTTTAGGCTCGGGGCTTAGGTTCACGGTCAGGGGTTAGCATTGGTGGTAGGGCTTAGCTTTAGCGGTCAGTTTAAGGGCACAGGACCTGGTTAATCTACGGTGAGAGGGGTGCGGTCGGAGTCACCACGAAAGCACAACATCATTCCCTGGGCCTTCGGACAGGACCTCCATGCAGGACTCAGGCGGAGCCTCATCTCACACATGGCATGGCTGTATTGTAGGCTTGCTTCACTCTGGGAATGGAAGTAGTGTGAGAATTAGGGTTGGGGTTGGGGTTAGGGTTTTTCGTGTTAGGGGTTAGGTTTCGAGTCAGGGTTAGGTGCTAGGGATTAGTGGTTAGGGTTAGAGTTAGTGTTAGGGGTAAGGTGTTAAGTCTGGGTTAGGGGGCCAGGGTAAGGTTTAGGGTTGGAGTTAGCGTTAGGGTTAGGGGTTAGGGTTAAGGGATAGGGTTAGGATTCAGGGTGAGGGTTAGAGGGTTAACAGTTGGGGTTAGGCTTAGGGGTTAGGGATAGTGTTAGGGTTAAGGGTTAGGAGCTTGGTTCAGGTTTAAGGTTAGCATTAGGGGTTGGGGTTAGTGTTAACTGTAGGTCAGTGTTGGGGTTAGATCTCTAGCCATTAGGGTAAAGGTTAGGGTTAGGGTTAAGAGTTAGGGTTCTGTTTAATGGTTAGGATTGGGAATAGGTTAAGGGTTAGGGTTAAGGTTAGGGGTTATGACGAAGGATCAACGGTTAGGGTTACTTTTAGGCGTAGGGTTAGGGTAAGGGGTTAGGGTTAGTGTTAGTGTTGTTGGTCGGGTTAAGGTTAGGGTTGGCGCTTCAGAATTAGGGATTAGGTGTTACGGTTATAGCTAGGAGGTAGGGTTATAATGACGGTATAGGGCTTGTTCTCAGGGTGTCATGCATTAACGTTAAGATATGGGGTTAAAGTTAGGGTTATGGTGAGGTTTACCTGTTAAGGTGAGCAGTAGGGTCAGGGTTAGGTGTTAGGTTGTGGGTTAGGCTTATGGGTGAGGGGTAGGGTTTATGCTTAGGGCAAGGGCCCTGTATGCCCTAGGAGGCAAAGTTAGGTGTCTGTGATGGTCGCTGGGAACCCACTCTACCGCACGCAGTGTATGGGCCTCTGGGTTTCATGCAGGACACTGTGGCAGAGCCTCCTTTCACACATGGCGTGGGAGGATTGCAGGCTTTCTAAACTCTAAGAAAGCAAGAAGTCTGAGAATTAGATTTAGGGTTAGGGTTATGGTTAGGTTTAAGGATGAAGTTTAGTGTTAGGGTGAGGGCTTAGGCTTAGGGATTACGGTTAGGGTTAAAGGTTACTCTTAGATTTAACGGTTACACTTTGGTTTAGGGTTGAGGTTTAAGGTTAGGGTTAAGATGAGGGGTTAGGGTTTGGTAGACGTTTAGGGTTAAGTGTTAGGTTTAGGGTTGAAGATTAGGATTAGGGTTAGGATTAAAGTTTAGCGTGAGAGTTAACGCTTAGGGTTAAGGTTAAGTGTTAGGGTTTAGGTTTAGGGTTAGGGTTAGAGTTAGTTTTAGGGTTAGAGTTATGTGCTATGGTTTGTGTTAGAGGTTAGGGTTAGGTTTACTGTTCACGGTTAGGGTTACGTTTAGGGGTTAGCATTAGGGTTAGGGTTTGGGTTAGGGTTAAGGGATAGGATTAGGTTTAAGTGTTGGGCTTAGGGTTAGGGTTTAGTGTTAGGGTTATCATTAAGGATTAGGGTTAGGGTCAGGGTTAAATGCTTGGGTGCGGGTAATGGTTATGGTCAGGGTTAAGGTTTACGGATAGGGTTAGTGTTAAGGGTTACGGGTAGGTTTAGGGTTCAGGGTTAGCGTTAGCATTAGGCCTTAAGGTTAGGATTAGGTGGGAGGTTAGAATTAGGGTTAGAACTAGGCGTTAGGGTAAGGGCTAGGGTTAGGGTTAAGAGATAGGGTTAGGTTTAATGCTTAGGATTAGGGTTAGGGTTTGGGGTTAAAGTAAGTGTTAGGGGTTAGGTTTAAGGATCCAAGGTTAGGGTTATTTTTAGCTGTAGTGTTAGGGTTAGGGATAAGGGATCCCATTAGCATTAAGGGTCTTCCTTACTGTAGGGTTAAGGGTTAGGCTCAGAGTTAAAGGTTAAGGTTAGGGTCAGTGTTAAGAATTAGGGTGAGGGTTAACGGTTAGGGTAAAGGTTAAGCGTTAGGGTTAGGGATTAGCGATTAGGGTTTTTGGTTAGTGTTAGGGTTAGAGGTTAGCAGTTCGTGTTTTATGAAGGGGTATGGTTAGAATTAGGATTGGGGTTAGAGTTAGGGTTAGGTATAGGGGTTATGTTTAGGGGTTAGTTTTAGGGTAAAAGGATAGGATTAGGGTTATGGGTTGGGCTTAGGTTTAGGGTTAAAGTTTACTGCTAGGGTTAGGGATAGGGTTCAGGGTTAGCTTTAGGGGTTCTGTTTAGGTTTAGGTGTTAGGTTAGTGTCAGGGTTAGGTCTAGTCGTGAGGGTAAGGTTTAGGGTTAGCTTTAAGAGCTAGGGTTAGGTTTAATGGTTAGGATTAGGATTAGGGTTAAGGGTTAGCGTAAGGCTTAGGGGTTTGGGTGAAGGGTTAGTGTTTTTGTTAGGCATAGCGTTGGTGTTAGAAGTAAGGGTTACTGTCAGTGTTAGGGTTGTAGGTAGGGTTCCAGTTAGGGTTAGCGGTTTAGAATTAGGGTTAGGGATTAGGTGTTCCAGTGATGACTAGGAGATAGGGTTAGAATTATGGGATAGGGGTTGTTCTCAGGGAATGGGTTATGCATTAACGTTAGGATAAGAGGCTAAAGTTAGGCTCACGGTGAGGTTTACGTGTTAAGGGGAGAAATAGGAACAGGGTTTGGTGTTATGTTCAGGGTTAGGGTTATCTGTTAAAGGTATTGTTTATGCTTAGCGCACGGGCTGTGTCTGCATTGGGCGGGCGGGGGGATTTTAGGGGGCTGGGATTGTACCCAGGAACCCACTCTATCATACTCTGGGTATGGGCCCGTGGGTTTCATGCAGGACACAGTGGTAGAGCCTCCTTTCACGCATGGCATGGGAGGATTGCAGGCTTTCTAAACTCTAAGAAAACAAGAAGTCTGAGAATTAGATTTAGGGTTAGGATTCTGGTTAGGGTTAAGGATGAAGTTTAGTGTTAGGGTGAGGGCTTAAGGTTAGGGATTAGGGTTAGGGTTAAAGGTTACTCTTAGGTTTAACGGTTACAGTTCGGTTTAGGGTTGAGGTTTACGGTTAGGGTTAAGATGAGGGGTTAGGGTTTGGTAGACTTTTAGGGTTAAGTGTTAGGTTTGGGTTGAAGATTAGGATTAGGGTTAGGATTAAAGGTTAGCGTGAGATTTAACGCTTAGGGTTAAGGTTAAGAGTTAGGGTTTACGGTTAGGCTTAGGGTTAGATTTAGGGTTAGAGTTATGTGCTATGGTTTGTGTTAGGGGTTAGGATTAGGTTTACTGTTCACGGTTAGGGTTGGGTTTAGGGGTTAGCATTAGGGTTAGGGATTAGGTTTAGGGTAAGGGTCTAGAGTTAATGTTGGGCTTTAGGCTCGGGTCTTAGGTTCAGGGTCAAGGGTTAGCGTTGGTGGTAGGGCTTAGCTTTAGCGGTCAGTTTAAGGGCACAGGACCTGGTTAATCTACGGTGAGAGGGGTGCGGTCGGAGTCACCATGAAAGCACAACATCATTCCCTGGGCCTTCGGACAGGACCTCCATGCAGGACTCAGGCGGAGCCTCATCTCACACATGGCATGGCTGTATTGTAGGCTTGCTTCACTCTGGGAATGGAAGTAGTGTGAGAATTAGGGTTGGGGTTGGGGTTAGGGTTTTTCGTGTTAGGGGTTAGGTTTCGAGTCAGGGTTAGGTGCTAGGGATTAGTGGTTAGGGTTAGAGTTAGTGTTAGGGGTAAGGTGTTAAGTCTGGGTTAGGTGGCCAGGGTAAGGTTTAGGGTTGGAGTTAGCGTTAGGGTTAGGGGTTGGGGTTAAGGGATAGGGTTAGGATTCAGGGTGAGGGTTAGAGGGTTAACAGTTGGGGTTAGGCTTAGGGGTTAGGGATAGTGTTAGGGTTAAGGGTTAGGAGCTTGGTTCAGGTTTAAGGTTAGCATTAGGGGTTGAGGTTAGTGTTAACTGTAGGTCAGTGTTGGGGTTAGATCTCTAGGCATTAGGTTAAAGGTTAGGGTTAGGGTTAAGAGTTAGGGTTCTGTTTAATGGTTAGGATAGGGAATAGGGTTAAGGGTTAGGGTTAAGGTTAGGGGTTATGACGAAGGATCAACGGTTAGGGTTACTTTTAGGCGTAGGGTTAGGGTAAGTGGTTAGGGTTAGTGTTAGGGTTAGGGTTAGGGTTAGGGTTAAGGATGAAGTTTAGTGTTAGGGTGAGGGCTTAGGGTTAGGGATTAGGGTTAGGGTTAAAGGTTACTCTTAGATTTAACGGTTACACTTTGGTTTAGGGTTGAGGTTTAAGGTTAGGGTTAAGATGAGGGGTTAGGGTTTGGTACAGGGTTAGGTTTAAGTGTTAGGTTTAGGGTTGAAGATTAGGATTAGGGTTAGGATAAAGGTTAGCGTTAGAGTTAACGCTTAGGGTTAAGGTTAAGGGTTAGGGTTTAGGGTTAGGGTTAGGGTTAGTTTTAGGGTTAGAGTTATGTGCTATGGTTTGTGTTAGAGGTTAGGGTTAGGTTTACTGGTGACGGTTAGTGTTACGTTTAGGGGTTAGCATTAGGGTTAGCTTTAGGGTTAGGGTTAAGGGATAGGATTAGGGTTAAGTGATGGGCTTAGGGTTAGGGTTTAGTGTTAGGGTTATCATTAAGGATTAGGGTTAGGGTCAGGGTTAAATGCTTGGGTGCGGGTAATGGTTAGGGTCAGGGTTAAGGTTCATGGATAGGGTTAGTGTTAAGGGTTACGGGTAGGTTTAGGGTTCAGGGTTAGTGTTAGCATTAGGGCTTAAGGTTAGGATTAGGCGGTAGGTTAGATTTAGGGATAGATCTAGGCGTTAGGGTAAGGGCTAGCGTTAGGGTTAAGAGATAGGTTTAGGTTTAATGCTTAGGATTAGGGTTAGGGTTTGGGGTTAAAGTAAGTGTTAGGGGTTAGGTTTAAGGATCCAAGGTTAGGGTTATTTTTAGCTGTAGTGTTAGGGTTAGGGATAAGGGATCCCATTAGCATTAAGGGTCTTCCTTACTGTAGGGTTAAGGGTTAGGCTTAGAGTTAAAGCTTAAGGTTAGGGTCAGTGTTAAGATTTAGGGTGAGGGTTTATGGTCAGGGTAAAGGTTAAGCGTTAGGGTTAGGGATTAGTGATTAGGGTTTTTGGTTAATGTTAGGGTTAGAGGTTAGGGGTTCGTGTTTTATGAAGGGGTATGGTTAGAATTAGGATTGGGGTTAGAGTTAGGGTGAGGTATAGGTGTTAGGTTTAGGGGTTAGTTTTAGGGTAAAAGGATAGGATTAGGGTTACGGGTTGGGCTTAGGTTTAGGGTTAAAATTTACTGCTAGGGTTAGGGATAGGGTTCAGGGTTAGCTTTAGGGGTTCTGGTTAGGATTAGGTGTCAGGTTAGTGTCAGGGTTAGGTCTAGTCGTGAGGGTAAGTTTTAGGGTTAGCGTTAAGAGCTAGGGTTAGGTTTAATGGTTAGGATTAGGATTAGGGTTAAGGGTTAGGGTAAGGCTTAGGGGTTAGGGTGAAGGGTTAGGGTCAAGGGTTAGGGTTTTTGTTAGGCATAGCGTTGGGGTTAGAAGTAAGGGTTACTGTCAGTGTTAGGGTTGTAGGTAGGGTTACGGTTAGGGTTAGCGGTTTAGAATTAGGGTTAGGGATTAGGTGTCACAGTGATGACTAGGAGATAGGGTTAGAATTATGGGATAGGGGTTGTTCTCAGGAAATGGGTTATGCATTAACGTTAGGAGAAGAGGTTAAAGTTAGGCGCACGGTGAGGTTTACGTGTTAAGGGGAGAAATAGGAACAGGGTTGGGTGTTATGTTCAGGGTTAGGGTTATCTGTTAAAGGTATTGTTTATGCTTAGCGCACGGGCCCTGTCTGCATTAGGCGGGCGGGGGGAGTTTAGGGGGCTGGGATTGTACCCGGGAACCCACTCTATCATACTCTGGGTATGGGCCCGTGGGTTTCATGCAGGACACAGTGGTAGAGCCTCCTTTCACGCATGGCATGGGAGGATTGCAGGCTTTAGAAACTCTAAGAAAGCAAGAAGTCTGACAATTAGATTTAGGGTTAGGATTATGGTTAGGGTTAAGGATGAAGTTTAGTGTTAGGGTGAGGCCTTAGGGTTAGGTATTAGGGTTAGGGTTAAAGGTTACTCTTAGGTTTAACGGTTACACTTTGGTTTAGGGTTTAGGTTTACGGTTAGGGTTAAGATGAGGGGTTAGGTTTTGGTAGACGTTTAGGGTTAAGTGTTAGGTTTAGGGTTGAAGATTAGGATTAGGGTTAGGATTAAAGGTTAGCGTGAGAGTTAACGCTTAGGGTTAAGGTTAAGAGTTAGGGTTTATGGTTAGGCTTAGGGTTAGATTTAGGGTTAGAGTTATGTGCTATGGTTTGTGTTAGGGGTTAGGGTTAGGTAAACTGTTCACGGTTAGGGTTGGGTTTAGGGGTTAGCATTAGGGTTAGGGATTAGGTTTAGGGTAAGGGTCTAGAGTTAACGTTGGGCTTTAGGCTCGGGGCTTAGGTTCAGGGTCAGGGGTTAGCGTTGGTGGTAGGGCTTAGCTTTAGCGGTCAGTTTAAGGGCACAGGACCTGGTTAATCTACGGTGAGAGGGATGCGGTCGGGGTCACCACGAAAGCACAACATCATTCCCTGGGCCTTCGGACAGGACCTCCATGCAGGACTCAGGCGGAGCCTCATCTCACACATGGCATGGCTGTATTGTAGGCTTGCTTCACTCTGGGAATGGAAGTAGTGTGAGAATTAGGGTTGGGGTTGGGGTTAGGGTTTTTCGTGTTAGGGGTTAGGTTTCGAGTCAGGGTTAGGTGCTAGGGATTAGTGGTTAGGGTCAGAGTTAGTGTTAGGGGTAAGGTGTTAAGTCTGGGTTAGGGGGCCAGGGTAAGGTTTAGGGTTGGAGTTAGCGTTAGGGTTAGCGGTTAGGGTTAAGGGATAGGGTTAGGATTCAGGGTGAGGGTTAGAGGGTTAACAGTTGGGGTTAGGCTTAGGGGTTAGGGATAGTGTTAGGGTTAAGGGTTAGGAGCTTGGTTCAGGTTTAAGGTTAGCATTAGGGGTTGGGGTTAGTGTTAACTGTAGGTCAGTGTTGGGGTTAGACCTCTAGGCATTAGGGTAAAGGTTAGGGTTAGGGTTAAGAGTTAGGGTTCTGTTTAATGTTTAGGATTGGGAATAGGGTTAAGGGTTAGGGTTAAGGTTAGGGGTTATGACGAAGGATCAACGGTTAGGGTTACTTTTAGGCGTAGGGTTAGGGTAAGGGGTTAGGGTTAGTGTTAGTGTTGTTGGTCGGGTTAAGGTTAGGGTTGGCGTTTCAGAAATAGGGATTAGGTGTTACGGTTATAGCTAGGAGGTAGGGTTATAATGACGGTATAGGGCTTGTTCTCAGGGTGTCATGCATTAACGTTAAGATATGGGGTTAAAGTTAGGGTTATGGTGAGGTTTACCTGTTAAGGTGAGCAGTAGGATGAGGGTTAGGTGTTATGTTGTGGGTTAGGCTTATGGGTGAGGGGTAGGGTTTATGCTTAGGGCACGGGCCCTGTATGCCCTAGGAGGCAAAGTTAGGTGTCTGTGATGGTCGCTGGGAACCCACTCTACCGCACGCAGTGTATGCGCCTCTGGGTTTCATGCAGGACACTGTGGCAGAGCCTCCTTTCACGCATGGCATGGGAGGATTGCAGGCTTTCTAAACTCTAAGAAAGCAAGAAGTCTGAGAATTAGATTTAGGGTTAGGGTTATGGTTAGGTTTAAGGATGAAGTTTAGTGTTAGGGTGAGGGCTTAGGGTTAGGGATTAGGGTTAGGGTTAAAGGTTACTCTTAGATTTAACGGTTACACTTTGGTTTAGGGTTGAGGTTTACGGTTAGGGTTAAGATGAGGGGTTAGGGTTTGGTACAGGGTTAGGGTTAAGTGTTAGGTTTAGGGTTGAAGATTAGGATTAGGGTTAGGATTAAAGGTTAGCGTGAGAGTTAACGCTTAGGGTTAAGGTTAATAGTTAGGTGTTAGGGTTAGGGTTAGGGTTAGTTTTAGGGTTAGAGTTATGTGCTAGGGTTTGTGTTAGAGGTTAGGGTTAAGTTTACTGGTCACAGTTCGGGTTACGTTTAGGGGTTAGCATTAGGTTTAGGTTTAGGGTTAAGGGATAGGATTAGGGTTAAGTGTTGGGCTTAGGGTTAGGGTTTAGTGTTAGTGTTATCATTAAGGATTAGGGTTAGGGTCAGGGTTAAATGCTTGGGTGCGGGTAATGGTTAGGGTCAGGGTTAAGGTTCACGGATAGGGTTAGTGTTAAGGGTTACGGGTAGGTTTAGGGTTCAGGGTTAGTGTTAGCATTAGGGCTTAAGTTTAGGATTAGGCGGTAGGTTAGATTTAGGGATAGATCTAGGCGTTAGGGTAAGGGCTAGCGTTAGGGTTAAGAGATAGGTTTAGGTTTAATGCTTAGGATTAGGGTTAGGGTTTGGGGTTAAAGTAAGTGTTAGGGGTTAGGTTTAAGGATCCAAGGTTAGGGTTATTTTTAGCTGTAGTGTTAGGGTTAGGGATAAGGGATCCCATTAGCATTAAGGGTCTTCCTTACTGTAGGGTTAAGGGTTAGGCTTAGAGTTAAAGCTTAAGGTTAGGGTCAGTGTTAAGATTTAGGGTGAGGGTTTATGGTCAGGGTAAAGGTTAAGCGTTAGGGTTAGGGATTAATGATTAGGGTTTTTGGTTAGTGTTAGGGTTAGCGGTTAGGAGTTCGTGTTTTATGAAGGGGTATGGTTAGAATTAGGATTGGGGTTAGAGTTAGGGTGAGGTATAGGTGTTAGGTTTAGGGGTTAGTTTTAGGGTAAAAGGATAGGATTAGGGTTACGGGTTGGGCTTAGGTTTAGGGTTAAAATTTACTGCTAGGGTTAGGGATAGGGTTCAGGGTTAGCTTTAGGGGTTCTGGTTAGGATTAGGTGTCAGGTTAGTGTCAGGGTTAGGTCTAGTCGTGAGGGTAAGTTTTAGGGTTAGCGTTAAGAGCTAGGGTTAGGTTTAATGGTTAGGATTAGGATTAGGGTTAAGGGTTAGGGTAAGGCTTAGGGGTTAGGGTGAAGGGTTAGGGTCAAGGGTTAGGGTTTTTGTTAGGCATAGCGTTGGGGTTAGAAGTAAGGGTTACTGTCAGTGTTAGGGTTGTAGGTAGGGTTACGGTTAGGGTTAGCGGTTTAGAATTAGGGTTAGGGATTAGGTGTCACAGTGATGACTAGGAGATAGGGTTAGAATTATGGGATAGGGGTTGTTCTCAGGAAATGGGTTATGCATTAACGTTAGGAGAAGAGGTTAAAGTTAGGCGCACGGTGAGGTTTACGTGTTAAGGGGAGAAATAGGAACAGGGTTGGGTGTTATGTTCAGGGTTAGGGTTATCTGTTAAAGGTATTGTTTATGCTTAGCGCACGGGCCCTGTCTGCATTAGGCGGGCGGGGGGAGTTTAGGGGGCTGGGATTGTACCCGGGAACCCACTCTATCATACTCTGGGTATGGGCCCGTGGGTTTCATGCAGGACACAGTGGTAGAGCCTCCTTTCACGCATGGCATGGGAGGATTGCAGGCTTTAGAAACTCTAAGAAAGCAAGAAGTCTGAGAATTAGATTTAGGGTTAGGATTATGGTTAGGGTTAAGGATGAAGTTTAGTGTTAGGGTGAGGCCTTAGGGTTAGGTATTAGGGTTAGGGTTAAAGGTTACTCTTAGGTTTAACGGTTACACTTTGGTTTAGGGTTTAGGTTTACGGTTAGGGTTAAGATGAGGGGTTAGGGTTTGGTAGACGTTTAGGGTTAAGTGTTAGGTTTAGGGTTGAAGATTAGGATTAGGGTTAGGATTAAAGGTTAGCGTGAGAGTTAACGCTTAGGGTTAAGGTTAAGAGTTAGGGTTTACGGTTAGGCTTAGGGTTAGATTTAGGGTTAGAGTTATGTGCTATGGTTTGTGTTAGGGGTTAGGGTTAGGTAAACTGTTCACGGTTAGGGTTGGGTTTAGGGGTTAGCATTAGGGTTAGGGATTAGGTTTAGGGTAAGGGTCTAGATTTAACGTTGGGCTTTAGGCTCGGGGCTTAGGTTCAGGGTCAGGGGTTAGCGTTGGTGGTAGGGCTTAGCTTTAGCGGTCAGTTTAAGGGCACAGGACCTGGTTAATCTACGGTGAGAGGGATGCGGTCGGGGTCACCACGAAAGCACAACATCATTCCCTGGGCCTTGGGACAGGACCTCCATGCAGGACTCAGGCGGAGCCTCATCTCACACATGGCATGGCTGTATTGTAGGCTTGCTTCACTCTGGGAATGGAAGTAGTGTGAGAATTAGGGTTGGGGTTGGGGTTAGGGTTTTTCGCGTTAGGGGTTAGGTTTCGAGTCAGGGTTAGGTGCTAGGGATTAGTGGTTAGGGTTAGAGTTAGTGTTAGGGGTAAGGTGTTAAGTCTGGGTTAGGGGGCCAGGGTAAGGTTTAGGGTTGGAGTTAGCGTTAGGGTTAGCGGTTAGGGTTAAGGGATAGGGTTAGGATTCAGGGTGAGGGTTAGAGGGTTAACAGTTGGGGTTAGGCTTAGGGGTTAGGGATAGTGTTAGGGTTAAGGGTTAGGATCTTGGTTCAGGTTTAAGGTTAGCATTAGGGGTTGGGGTTAGTGTTAACTGTAGGTCAGTGTTGGGGTTAGACCTCTAGGCATTAGGGTAAAGGTTAGGGTTAGGGTTAAGAGTTAGGGTTCTGTTTAATGGTTAGGATTGGGAATAGGGTTAAGGGTTAGGGTTAAGGTTAGGGGTTATGACGAAGGATCAACGGTTAGGGTTACTTTTAGGCGTAGGGTTAGGGTAAGGGGTTAGGGTTAGTGTTAGTGTTGTTGGTCGGGTTAAGGTTAGGGTTGGCTTTTCAGAAATAGGGATTAGGTGTTACGGTTATAGCTAGGAGGTAGGGTTATAATGACGGTATAGGGCTTGTTCTCAGGGTGTCATGCATTAACGTTAAGATATGGGGTTAAAGTTAGGGTTATGGTGAGGTTTACCTGTTAAGGTGAGCAGTAGGATGAGGGTTAGGTGTTATGTTGTGGGTTAGGCTTATGGGTGAGGGGTAGGGTTTATGCTTAGGGCACGGGCCCTGTATGCCCTAGGAGGCAAAGTTAGGTGTCTGTGATGGTCGCTGGGAACCCACTCTACCGCACGCAGTGTATGCGCCTCTGGGTTTCATGCAGGACACTGTGGCAGAGCCTCCTTTCACGCATGGCATGGGAGGATTGCAGGCTTTCTAAACTCTAAGAAAGCAAGAAGTCTGAGAATTAGATTTAGGGTTAGGGTTATGGTTAGGTTTAAGGATGAAGTTTAGTGTTAGGGTGAGGGCTTAGGGTTAGGGATTAGGGTTAGGGTTAAAGGTTACTCTTAGATTTAACGGTTACACTTTGTTTTAGGGTTGAGGTTTACGGTTAGGGTTAAGATGAGGGGTTAGGGTTTGGTACAGGGTTAGGGTTAAGTGTTAGGTTTAGGGTTGAAGATTAGGATTAGGGTTAGGATTAAAGGTTAGCGTGAGAGTTAACGCTTAGGGTTAAGGTTAATAGTTAGGTGTTAGGGTTAGGGTTAGGGTTAGTTTTAGGGTTAGAGTTATGTGCTAGGGTTTGTGTTAGAGGTTAGGGTTAGGTTTACTGGTCACAGTTCGGGTTACGTTTAGGGGTTAGCATTAGGTTTAGGTTTAGGGTTAAGGGATAGGATTAGGGTTAAGTGTTGGGCTTAGGGTTAGGGTTTAGTGTTAGTGTTATCATTAAGGATTAGGGTTAGGGTCAGGGTTAAATGCTTGGGTGCGGGTAATGGTTAGGGTCAGGGGTAAGGTTCACGGATAGGGTTAGTGTTAAGGGTTACGGGTAGGTTTAGGGTTCAGGGTTAGTGTTAGCATTAGGGCTTAAGTTTAGGATTAGGCGGTAGGTTAGATTTAGGGATAGATCTAGGCGTTAGGGTAAGGGCTAGCGTTAGGGTTAAGAGATAGGTTTAGGTTTAATGCTTAGGATTAGGGTTAGGGTTTGGGGTTAAAGTAAGTGTTAGGGGTTAGGTTTAAGGATCCAAGGTTAGGGTTATTTTTAGCTGTAGTGTTAGGGTTAGGGATAAGGGATCCCATTAGCATTAAGGGTCTTCCTTACTGTAGGGTTAAGGGTTAGGCTTAGAGTTAAAGCTTAAGGTTAGGGTCAGTGTTAAGATTTAGGGTGAGGGTTTATGGTCAGGGTAAAGGTTAAGCGTTAGGGTTAGGGATTAGTGATTAGGGTTTTTGGTTAGTGTTAGGGTTAGCGGTTAGGGGTTCGTGTTTTATGAAGGGGTATGGTTAGAATTAGGATTGGGGTTAGAGTTAGGGTGAGGTATAGGTGTTAGGTTTAGGGGTTAGTTTTAGGGTAAAAGGATAGGATTAGGGTTACGGGTTGGGCTTAGGTTTAGGGTTAAAATTTACTGCTAGGGTTAGGGATAGGGTTCAGGGTTAGCTTTAGGGGTTCTGGTTAGGATTAGGTGTCAGGTTAGTGTCAGGGTTAGGTCTAGTCGTGAGGGTAAGTTTTAGGGTTAGCGTTAAGAGCTAGGGTTAGGTTTAATGGTTAGGATTAGGATTAGGGTTAAGGGTTAGGGTAAGGCTTAGGGGTTAGGGTGAAGGGTTAGGGTCAAGGGTTAGGGTTTTTGTTAGGCATAGCGTTGGGGTTAGAAGTAAGGGTTACTGTCAGTGTTAGGGTTGTAGGTAGGGTTACGGTTAGGGTTAGCGGTTTAGAATTAGGGTTAGGGATTAGGTGTCACAGTGATGACTAGGAGATAGGGTTAGAATTATGGGATAGGGGTTGTTCTCAGGAAATGGGTTATGCATTAACGTTAGGAGAAGAGGTTAAAGTTAGGCGCACGGTGAGGTTTACGTGTTAAGGGGAGAAATAGGAACAGGGTTGGGTGTTATGTTCAGGGTTAGGGTTATCTGTTAAAGGTATTGTTTATGCTTAGCGCACGGGCCCTGTCTGCATTAGGCGGGCGGGGGGAGTTTAGGGGGCTGGGATTGTACCCGGGAACCCACTCTATCATACTCTGGGTATGGGCCCGTGGGTTTCATGCAGGACACAGTGGTAGAGCCTCCTTTCACGCATGGCATGGGAGGATTGCAGGCTTTCTAAACTCTAAGAAAGCAAGAAGTCTGAGAATTAGATTTAGGGTTAGGATTCTGGTTAGGGTTAAGGATGAAGTTTAGTGTTAGGGTGAGGCATTAGGTTTAGGGTTAAAGGTTACTCTTAGGTTTAACGGTTACACTTTGGTTCAGGGTTGAGGTTTACGGTTAGGGTTAAGATGAGGGGTTAGGGTTTGGTACAGGGTTAGGGTTAAGTGTTAGGTTTAGGGTTGAAGATTAGGATTAGGGTTAGGATTAAAAGTTAGCGTGAGAGTTAACGCTTAGGGTTAAGGTTAAGAGTTAGGGTTTAGGTTTAGGGTTAGGGTTAGTTTTAGGGTTAGAGTTTTGTGCTATGGTTTGTGTTAGAGGTTAGGGTTAGGTTTACTGGTCACGGTTAGGGTTACGTTTAGGGGGTAGCATTAGGGTTAGGGTTAGGGTTAAGGGATAGGATTAGGGTTAAGTGTTGGGCTTAGGGTTAGGGTTTAGTGTTAAGTTTATCATTAAGGATTAGGGTTAGAGTCAGGGTTAAATGCTTGGGTGCGGGTAATGGTTAGGGTCAGGGTTTAGGTTCACGAATTGGGTTAGTGTTAAGGGTTACGGGTAGGTTTAGGGTTCTGGGTTAGTGTTAGCATTAGGGCTTAAGGTTAGGATTAGGCGGTAGGTTAGATATAGGGTTAGATCTAGGCGTTAGGGTAAGGGCTAGCGTTAGGGTTTAGAGATAGGGTTAGGTTTAATGCTTAGGATTAGGGTTATGGTTTGGGGTTAAAGTAAGTGTTAGGGGTTAGGTTTAAGGATCCAAGGTTAGGGTTATTTTTAGCTGTAGTGTTAGGGTTAGGGATAAGGGATCCCATTAGCATTAAGGGTCATCCTTACTGTAGGGTTAAGGGTTAGGCTTAGAGTTAAAGGTTAAGGTTAGGGTCAGTGTTAAGATTTAGGGTGAGGGTTAACGGTTAGGGTAAAGGTTAAGCATTAGGGTTAGGGATTAGTGATTAGGGTTTTTGGTTAGTGTTAGGGTTAGCGGTTAGGAGTTAGTGTTTTATGAAGGGGTATGGTTAGAATTAGGATTGGGGTTAGAGTTAGGGTGAGGTATAGGGGTTAGGTTTAGGGGTTAGTTTTAGGGTAAAAGGATAGGATTAGGGTTACAGGTTGGGCTTAGGTTTAGGGTTAAAGTTTACTGCTAGGGTTAGGGATAGGGTTCAGGGTTAGCTTTAGGGGTTCTGGTTAGCGTTAGGTGTTAGGTTAGTGTCAGGGTTAGGTCTAGTCGTGAGGGTAAGGTTTAGGGTTAGCTTTACGAGCTAGGGTTAGGTTTAATGATTAGGATTAGGATTAGGGTTAAGGGTTAGGGTAAGGCTTATGGGTTAGGTTGAAGGGTTAGGGTCAAGGGTTAGGGTTTTTGTTAGGCATAGCGTTGGGGTTAGAAGTAAGGGTTACTGTCAGTGTTAGGGTTGTAGGTAGGGTTACGGTTAGGGTTAGCGGTTTAGAATTAGGGTTAGGGATTAGGTGTCACAGTGATGACTAGGAGATAGGGTTAGAAATATGGGATAGGGGTTGTTCTCAGGAAATGGGTTATGCATTAACGTTAGGATAAGAGGTTAAAGTTAGGCGCACGGTGAGGTTTACGTGTTAAGGGGAGAAATAGGAACAGGGTTGGGTGTTATGTTCAGGGTTAGGGTTATCTGTTAAAGGTATTGTTTATGCTGAGCGCACGAGCCCTGTCTGCATTAGGCGGGCGGGGGGAGTTTAGGGGGCAGGGATTGTACACGGGAACCCACTCTATCATACTCTGGGTATGGGCCCGTGGGTTTCATGTAGGACACAGTGGTAGAGCCTCCTTTCATGCATGGCATGGGAGGATTGCAGGCTTTCCAAACACTAAGAAAGCAAGAAGTCTGAGAATTAGATTTAGGGTTAGGATTCTGGTTAGGGTTAAGGATGAAGTTTAGTGTTAGGGTGAGGGCTTAGGGTTAGGGAATAGGGTTAGGGTTAAAGGTTACTCTTAGGTTTAACGGTTACACTTTGCTTTAGGGTTGAGGTTTACGGTTAGGGTTAAGATGAGGGGTTAGGTTTTGGTACAGGGTTAGGGTTAAGTGTTAGGTTTAGGGTTGAAGATTAGGATTAGGGTTAGGATTAAAGGTTAGCGTGAGAGTTAACGCTTAGGGTTAAGGTTAAGAGTTAGGGTTTACTGTTAAGGTTAGGGTTAGTTTTAGGGTTAGAGTTATGTGCTATGGTTTGTGTTAGAGGTTAGGGTTAGGTTTACTGGTCACGGTTAGGGTTACGTTTAGGGGTTAGCATTAGGGTTAGGGTTAGGGTTAGGGTTAAGGGATAGGATTAGGGTTAACTGTTGGACTTAGGGTTAGGGTTTAGTGTTAGGGTTAGCATTAAGGATTAGGGTTAGGGTCAGGGTTAAATGCTTGGGTGCAGGTAATGGTTAGGGTCAGGGTTAAGGTTCACGGATAGGGTTAGTGTTAAGGGTTACGGGTAGATTTAGGGTTCAGGGTTAGTGTTAGCATTAGGGCTTAAGTTTAGGATTAGGCGGTAGGTTAGATTTAGGGTTAGATCTAGGCGTTAGGGTAAGGGCTAGCGTTAGGGTTAAGAGATAGGGTTAGGTTGAATGCTTAGGATTAGGGTTAGGGTTTGGGGTTAAAGTAAGTGTTAGGGGTTAGGTTTAAGGATCCAAGGTTAGGGTTATTTTTAGCTGTAGTGTTAGGGTTAGGGATAAGGGATCCCATTAGCATTAAGGGTTTTCCTTACTGTAAGCTTAAGGGTTAGGCTTAGAGTTAAAGGTTAAGGTTAGGGTCAGTGTTAAGATTTAGGGTGAGGGTTAACGGTTAGGGTAAAGGATAAGCGTTAGGGTTAGGGATTAGTGATTAGGGTTTTTGGTTTGAGTTAGGGTTAGCGGTTAGGAGTTAGTGTTTTATTAAGGGGTATGGTTAGAATTAGGATTGGGGTTAGAGTTAGGGTGAGGTATAGGGGTTAGGTTTAGGGGTTAGTTTTAGGGTAAAAGGATAGGATTAGGGTTACGGGTTGGACTTAGATTTAGGGTTAAAGTTTACTGCTGGGGTTAGGGATAGGGTTCAGGGTTATCTTTAGGGGTTCTGGTTAGGGTTAAACGCTGAACACCTGCAAATAGTTTTCAACGTAGTGGTTAATTGAAAAGCTCTGCGATATACTTCTTGGAACAAGCCAGTTACTGTTCCCACGCAAAGAGGAGTATATAGAACCACGGTGGATTTCCAGCTGATGAAGTAAAGGATTATTAAAGGAACGGGATGACCATGGGGATCATCGTCAATTCTCTGAAACAGAATCCGCCCTTTTCACCTGCCAAACACATGCCCACTTCTCCTCTCTGGGGATAATAAAAACTAACCAGCGAACTGACAGAGGGCCTGACCCCCCCATCCACATCGACCACACACAAAAAAAAACCGTACCCTCCAGCTACTAATTATAATGCTAACTTGCAAAATTTCGCTGCATTTTAAAACAATGGAAAAATGGTGGTGGGATGATACTTAGAAGAATGGCTTCTTGTCAGTCTCCACTAACAAAAATAGGCAACACCAAGTCAGCTACTCCTCAGCATAGTTATGTCCGTCGCAGCCTTCTTGGGTTTCAGGAGGCACATACAAACGTTAGCAAAATTATGGTGAAACGCTGAACACCTGCAAATAATTTTCAACGTACTCGCTAATTTGAAAACTCTCCAGCATACTTCTTGGAACAAGCCAGGTACCTGTGCTCACGCATAGAGGAGTATATAGAAACATGGTGGAATCCCAGCTGATGAAGCAAAGGATTCTTAAAGGAATAAGATGACCCTGCGGATCCTGTTTAATTCTCTGAAAGAGAATCCGCACTTTTCACCTGCCAAACACATGCCCACTACTCTTCTCTGGGGATAATAAAAACAAACCAGCGATCTGACAGAGGGCCTGAACACCCATCCTGAAAGACCGCACCAAAAAAAAAAAGTACCCTCAGCTACTAATTATAATGCCAATTTGCAAAATTTCCCTGCATTTTTAAACAATGGAGAAATTATGGTGGGATGATACTTAGAAGAATGGCTTCTTGTCAGGCTCCACTAAAAAAATAGGCAACACGAATTCAGCTACGCCTCAGCATACTTATATCCGTGGCAGTCATATTGGGTTTCAGGAGACACATACAAACGTTATAAGAATTATGGTGAAACGCTGAAAACCTGCAATAGATTTTCAACGTACTGCTTAGTTGAAAAGCTCTGCGGCATACTTCTTGGAACAAGCCAGTTACCTGTTCCCACGCAAAGAGGAGTATATAGAACCACGGTGGATTTCCAGCTGATGAAGTAAAGGATTATTAAAGGAACGGGATTACCATGGGGATCATCGTTAATTCTCTGAAACAGAATCCGCCCTTTTCACCTGCCAAACACATGCCCACTTCTCCTCTCTGGGGATGATAAAAACTAACCAGCGAACTGACAGAGGGCCTCACCCCCCCCATCCACATCGACCACACACAAAAAAAATACCGTACCCTCAAGCTACTAATTATAATGCTAACTTCCAAAATTTCCCTGCATTTTAAAACAATGGAAAAATGGTGGTGGGATCATACTTAGAAGAATGGCTTCTTGTCTGTCTCAACTAACAAAAATAGGCAACACCAAGTCAGCTACTCCTCAGCATAGTTATGCCAGTCGCAGCCTTCTTGGGTTTCAGGAGGCACATACAAACGTTATCAAAATTACGGTGAAACGCTGAAAACCTGCAAATAATTTTCAACGTACTGGTTAATTTGAAAACTCTCCAGCATACTTCTTGGAACAAGCCAGGTACCTGTGCCACGCATAGAGGAGTATATAGAAACATGGTGGAATCCCAGCTGATGAAGCAAAGGATGCTTAAAGGAATGAGATGACCATGCGGATCCTGTTTAATTCTCTGAAACAGAATCCGCCCTTTTCACCTGCCAAACACATGCCCACTACTCTTCTCTGGGGATAATAAAAACAAACCAGCGATCTGACAGAGGGCCTGAACACCCATCCTGACCGACCCCACAAAACAAAAAAGTACCCTCCAGCTACTAATTATAATGCCAATTTGCAAAATTTCCCTGCATTTTTAAACAATGGAGAAATGATGGTGGGATGATACTTAGAAGAATGGCTTCTTGTCAGTCTCCACTGACAAAAATAGGCAACACCAAGTCAGCTACGCCTCAGCATAGTTATGTCCGTAGCAGCCATATTTGGTTTCAGTAGGCACATAAACACGTTATCACAATTATGGTGAAACGCTGAAAACCTGCAAAGGATTTTCAACATACTGGTTAACTGAAAAGCTCTGAGGCATACTTCTTGGAACTAGCCAGTTTCCTGTGCCCACGCATAGAGAAGTATATAGAACCATGGTGGATTCCCAGCTCATGAAGCAAAGGATTCTTAAAGGAACGGGATTACCATGCGGATCCTGTTTAATTCTCTGAAACAGATCCGCAGTTTTCACCTGCCATACTAATACCCACTTCTCCTCTCTGGGGATAATAAAAACAAACCAGCGAACTGACAGAGGGCCTGACCAACACATGCACACCGACCTCACAGGAAAAAAAAAAAAAAAAAACACCGTAGCCTCCAGCTACTTATTATAATGCTAACTTGCAAAACGTTCCTGCATTTTTAAACAATGGAAAAATGATGTTGAGATGATACTTAGAAGAATGGATTCTTGTCAGTCTCCACTAATAAAAATAGGCAAAACCAATTCAGCTACGCCTCAGCATAGTTCTGTCCGTCGCAGCCTACTTGGGTTTCAGGAGGCACAAACAAACGTTATCACAATTATGGTGAAACGCTGAACACCTGCAAATAATTTTCAACGTACTGGTTAATTGAAAAGCTCTGCGGCATACTTCTTGGAACAAGCCAGTTATCTGTTCCCACGCAAAGAGTAGTATATAGAACCATGGTGGATTTCCAGCTAATGAAATAAAGGATTATTAAAGGAACGGGATGACCATAGGGATCATCGTAAATTCTCTGAAACAGAATCCGCCCTTTTCACCTGCCAAACACATGCCCACTTCTCCTCTCTGGGGATAATAAAAACTAACCAGCGAACTGACAGAGGGCCTGAACCCCACCATATACATCGACCACACACAAAAAAAAACCGTACCCTCCAGCTACTAATTATAATGCTAACTTGCAAAATTTCCCTGCATTTTAAAACAATGGAAAAATGGTGGTGGGATGATACTTAGAAGAATGGCTTCTTGTCAGTCTCCACTAACAAAAATAGGCAACACCAAGTCAGCTACTCCTCAGCATAGTTATGTCCGTCGCAGCCTTCTTGGGTTTCAGGAGGCACAAACAAACGTTATCACCATTATGGTGAAACGCTGAACACCTGCAGATAATTTTGAACGTAGTGGTTAATTGAAAAGCTCTGCGGCATACTTCTTGGAACAAGCCAGTTACCTGTTCCCACGCAAAGAGGAGAATATAGAACCATGGTGGATTTCCAGCTGATGAAGTAAAGGATTATTAACGGAACGGGATGACCATGGGGATCATCGTTAATTCTCTGAAACAGAATCCGCCCTTTTCACCTGCCAAACACATGCCCACTTCTCCTCTCTGGGGATAATAAAAACCAACCAGCGAACTGACAGAGGGCCTGACCCCCCTATCCACATCGACCACACACAAAAAAAAAACCGTACCCTCCAGCTACTAATTATAATGCTAACTTGCAAAATTTCCCTGCCTTTTAAAACAATGGAAAAATGGTGGTGGGATGATACTTAGAATAATGGCTTCTTGTCAGTCTCCACTAACAAAAATAGGCAACACCAAGTCAGCTACTCCTCAGCATAGTTATGTCCGTCGCAGCCTTCTTGGGTTTCAGGAGGCACAAACACACCTTATCACAATTATGGTGAAACGCTGAACACCTGCAAATAATTTTCAACGTAGTGGTTAATTGAAAATCTCTGTGGCATACTTCTTGGAACAAGCCACTTACCTGTTCCCACGCAAAGAGGAGTATAGAGAACCATGGTGGATTTCCAGCTGATGAAGTAAAGGATTATTAAAGGAACGGGATGACCATGGGGATCATCGTTAATTCTCTGAAACAGAATCCGCCCTTTTCACCTGCCAAACACATGCCCACTTCTCCTCTCTGGGGATAACATAAACTAACCAGCGAACTGACACAGGGCCTGACCCCTCCCCATCCACATCGACCACACACACAAAAAAAAAACCGTACCCTCCAGCTACTAATTATAATGCTAACTTGCAAAATTTCCCTGCATTTTAAAACAATGGAAAAATGGTGGTGGGATGATACTTAAAGAATGGCTTCTTGTCAGTCTCCACTAACAAAAATAGGCAACACCAAGTCAGCTACTCCTAAGCATAGTTATGTCCGTCGCCGCCTTCTTGGGTTTCAGGAGGCACAAACAAACGTTATCAAAATTATGGTGAAACGCTGAAAACCTGCAAATAATTTTCAACGTTCTGGTTAATTTGAAAACTCTCCAGCATAATTCTTGGAAGAAGCCGGGTACCTGTGCCCACGCATAGAGGAGTATATAGAAACATGGTGGAATCCCAGCTGATGAAGCAAAGATTCTTAAAGGAATGAGATGACCATGGGGATCCTGTTTAATTCTCTGAAACAGAATCCGCACTTTTCACCTGCCAAACACATGCCCACTACTCTTCTCTGGGGATAATAAAAACAAACCAGCGATCTGACAGAGGGCCTGAACACCCATCCTGACCGACCCCACAAAACAAAAAAGTACCCTCCAGCTACTAATTATAATGCCAATTTGCAAAATTTCCCTGCATTTTGAAACAATGGAGAAATGATGGTGGGATGATACTTAGAAGAATGGCTTCTTGTCAGTCTCCACTGACAAAAATAGGCAACACCAAGTAAGCTACGCCTCAGCATAGTTATGTCCGTAGCAGCCATATTTGGTTTCAGTAGGCACATACACACGTTATCACAATTATGGTGAAACGCTGAAAACCTGCAAAGGATTGTCAACATACTGGTTAATTGAAAAGCTCTGAGGCATACTTCTTGGAACAAGCCAATTACCTGTTCCCACGCAAAGAGGAGTATATAGAACCATGGTGGATTCCCAGCTCATGAAGCAAAGGATTCTTAAAGGAACGCGATTACCATGCGGATTCTGTTTAATTCTCTGAAACAGATCCGCAGTTTTCACCTGCCATACTAATACCCACTTCTCCTCTCTGGGGATAATAAAAACCAACCGGGGAACTGACAGAGGGCCTGACCAACACATCCACACCGACCCCACAGGAAAAAAAAAAAAAAACACCGTAGCCTCCAGCTACTAATTATAATGCTAACTTGCAAAATTTCCCTGCACTTTAAAACAATGGAAAAATGGTGGTGGGATGATACTTAGAAGAATGGCTTCTTGTCAGTCTCCACTAACAAAAATAGGCAACACCAAGTCAGCTACTCCTCAGCATAGTTATGTCCGTCGCACCCTTCTTGGGTTTCAGGAGGCACAAACAAAGGTTCTCAAAATTATGGTGAAACGCTGAACACCTGCAAATAATTTTCAATGTAGTGGTTAATTGAAAAGCTCTGCGGCATACTTCTTGGAACAAGCCAGTTACCTGTTCCCACGCAAAGAGGAGTATAGAGAACCATGGTGGATTTCCAGCTGATGAAGTAAAGGATTATTAAAGGAACGGGATGACCATGGTGATCATCGTTAATTCTCTGAAACAGAATTCGCCATTTTCACCTGCAAAACACATGCCCACTTCTCCTCTCTGGGGATAATAAAAACTAACCAGCGAACTGACAGAGGGCCTGAACCCCACCATCCACATCGACCACACACAAAAAAAAACCGTACCCTCCAGCTACTAATTATAATGCTAACTTGCAAAATTTCCCTGCATTTTAAAACAATGGAAAAATGGTGTTGGGATGATACTTAGAAGAATGGCTTCTTGTCAGTCTCCACTAACAAAAATAGGCAATACCAAGTCAGCTACTCCTCAGCATAGTTATGTCCGTCGCAGCCTTCTAGGGTTTCAGGAGGCACAAACAAAGGTTCTCACCATTATGGTAAAACGCTGAACACCTGCAAATAATTTTCAACGTAGTGGTTAATTGAAAAGCACTGCGGCATACTTCTTCGAACAAGCCAGTTACCTGTTCCCACGGAAAGAGAAGCATATAGAACCATGGTGGATTTCCAGCTGATGAAGTAAAGGATTATTAAAGGAACGGGATGACCATGGGGATCATCGTTAATTCTCTGAAACAGAATCCGCCCTTTTCACCTGCCAAACACATGCCCACTTCTCCTCTCTGAGGATAATAAAAACTAACCAGTGAACTGACAGAGGGCATGACCCCCCCATCAACATCGACCACACACACACACAAAAAAAAACCGTACCCTCCAGCTACTAATTATAATGCTAACTTGCAAAATTTCCCTGCATTTTAAAACAATGGAAAAATGGTGGTGGGATGATTCTTAGAAGAATGGCTTCTTGTCAGTCTCCACTAACAAAAATAGGCAACACCAAGTCAGCTACTCCTCAGCATAGCTATGTCCATCGCAGCCATCTTGGGTTTCAGAAGGCACAAACAAACGTTATCACAATTACGGTGAAACGCTGAACACCTGCAAATAATTTTCAACGTAGTGGTTAATTGAAAAGCTCTGCGGCATACTTCTTGAAACAAGGCAGTTACCTGTACCCACGCAAAGAGGAGTATATAGAACCATGGCGGATTTCCAGCTGATGAAGTAAAGGATTATTAAAGGAACGGGATGACCATGGGGATCATCCTTAATTCTCTGAAACTGAATCCGCCCTTTTCACCTGCCAAACACATGCTCACTTCTCCTCTCTGGGGATAATAAAAGCTAACCAGCGAACTGACAGAGGGCCTGACCCCCCCATCCACCTCGACCACACACACACACAAAAAAAAACGTACCCTCCAGCTACTAATTATAATGCTAACTTGCAAAATTTCCCTGCATTTTAAAACAATGGAAAAATGGTGGTGGGATGATACTTAGAAGAGTGGCTTCTTGTCTGTCTCCACTAACAAAAATAGGCAACACCAAGTCAGCTACTCCTCAGCATAGTTATGTCCGTCGCAGCCTTCTTAGGTTTCAGGAGGCACAAACAAACGTTATCAAAATTATGGTGAAACGCTGAAAACCTGCAAATAATTTTCAACGTACTGGTTAATTTGAAAACTCTCCAGCATAATTCTTGGAACAAGCCAGGTACCTGTGCCCACGCATAGAGGAGTATATAGAAACATGGTGGAATCCCAGCTGATGAAGCAAAGGATTCTTAAAGGAATGAGATGACCATGCGGATCCTGTTTAATTCTCTGAAACAGAATCCGCACTTTTCACCTGCCAAACACATGCCCACTACTCTTCTCTGGGGATAATAAAAACAAACCAGCGATCTGACAGAGGGCCTGAACACCCATCCTGACAGACCCCACAAAACAAAAAAGTACCCTCCAGCTACTAATTATAATGCCAATTTGCAAAATTTCCCTGCATTTTTAAACAATGGAGAAATGATGGTGGGATGATACTTAGAAGAATGGCTTCTTGTCAGTCTCCACTGACAAAAATAGGCAACACCAAGTCAGCTACGCCTCAGCATAGTTATGTCCGTAGCAGCCATATTTGGTTTCAGTAGGCACATACACACGTTATCACAATTATGGTGAAACGCTGAAAACCTGCAAAGGATTTTCAACATACTGGTTAATTGAAAAGCTCTGAGGCATACTTCTTGGAACTAGCCAGTTTCCTGTGCCCACGCATAGACAAGTATATAGAACCATGGTGGATTCCCAGCTCATGAAGCAAAGGATTCTTAAAGGAACGGGATTACCGTGCGGATCCTGTTTAATTCTCTGAAACAGATCCGCAGTTTTCACCTGCCATACTAATACCCACTTCTCCTCCCTGCGGATAATAAAAACCAACCGGGGAACTGACAGAGGGCCTGACCAACACATCCACACCGACCCCACAGGAAAAAAAAAAAAAAAAAAAAACACCGTACCCTCCAGCTACTAATTATAATGCTAACTTGCAAAATTTCCCTGCATTTTAAAACAATGGAAAAATGGTAGTGGGATGATACTTAGAAGAAGGGCTTCTTGTCAGTCTCCACTAACAAAAATAGGCAACACCAATTCAGCTACGCCTCAGCATAGTTATGTCCGTCGCAGCCTTCTTGGGTTTCAGGAAGCACAAACAAAGGTTCTGACAATTATGGTGAAACGCTGAACACCTGCAAATAATTTTCAACGTACTGGTTAATTGAAAAGCTCTGCGGCATACTTCTTGGAACAAGCCAGTTACCTGTTCCCAAGCAAAGAGGAGTATAGAGAACCATGGTGGATTTCCAGCTGATGAAGTAAAGGATTATTAAAGGAACGGGATGACCATGGGGATCATCGTTAATTCTCTGAAACACAATCCGCCCTTTTCACCTGCCAAACACATGCCCACTTCTCCTCTCTGGGGATAATAAAAACTAACCAGCGAACTGACAGAGGGCCTGAACCCCATCATACACATCGACCACACACAAAAAAAAACCGTACCCTCCAGCTACTAATTATAATGCTAACTTGCAAAATTTCCCTGCATTTTAAAACAATGGAAAAATGGTGGTGCGATGATACTTAGAAGAATGGCTTCTTGTCAGTCTCCACTAACAAAAATAGGCAACACCAAGTCAGCTACTCCTCAGCATAGTTATGTCCGTCGCAGCCTTCTAGGGTTTCAGGAGGCACAAACAAAGGTTCTCACAATTATGGTAAAACGCTGAACACCTGCAAATAATTATCAACGTAGTGGTTAATTGAAAAGCTCTGCGGCATACTTCTTGGAACAAGCCAGTTACCTGTTCCCACGCAAAGAGGAGTATAGAGAACCATGGTGGATTTCCAGCTGATGAAGTAAAGGATTATTAAAGGAACGGGATGACCATGGGGATCATCGTTAATTCTCTGAAACAGAATCCGCCCTTCTCACCTGCCAAACACATGCCCACTTCTCCTCTCTGAGGATAATAAAAACTAACCAGCGAACTGACAGAGGGCATGACCCCCCCATCCACATCGACCACACACACACAAAAAAAAAAAACGTACCCTCCAGCTACTAATTATAATGCTAACTTGCAAAATTTCCCTGCATTTTAAAACAATGGAAAAATGGTGGTGGGATGATACTTAGAAGAATGGCTTCTTCTCAGTCTCCACTAACGAAAATAGGCAACACCAAGTCAGCTACTCCTCAGCATAGCTATGTCCATCGCAGCCATCTTGGGTTTCAGAAGGCACAAACAAACGTTATCACAATTACGGTGAAACGCTGAACACCTGCAAATAATTTTCAACGTAGTGGTTAATTGAAAAGCTCTGCGGCATACTTCTTGAAACAAGGCAGTTACCTGTACCCACGCAAAGAGGAGTATATAGAACCATGGCGGATTTCCAGCTGATGAAGTAAAGGATTATTAAAGGAACGGGATGACCATGGGGATCATCCTTAATTCTCTGAAACTGAATCCGCCCTTTTCACCTGCCAAACACATGCCCACTTCTCCTCTCTGGGGATAATAAAAACTAACCAGCGAACTGACAGAGGGCCTGACGCCCCCATCCACCTCGACCACACACACACACAAAAAAACCGTACCCTCCAGCTACTAATTATAATGCTAACTTGCAAAATTTCCCTGCATTTTAAAACAATGGAAAAATGGTGGTGGGATCATACTTAGAAGAGTGGCTTCTTGTCTGTCTCCACTAACGAAAATAGGCAACACCAAGTCAGCTACTCCTCAGCATAGCTATGTCCATCGCAGCCTTCTTGGGTTTCAGGAGGGACATACAAACTTTATCAAAATTATGGTGAAACGCTGAAAACCTGCAAATAATTTTCAACGTACTGGTTAATTTGAAAACTCTCCAGCATAATTCTTGGAACAAGCCAGGTACCTGTGCCCACGCATAGAGGAGTATATAGAAACATGGTGGAATCCCAGCTGATGAAGCAAAGGATTCTTAAAGGAATGAGATGACCATGTGGATCCTGTTTAATTCTCTGAAACAGACTCCGCACTTTTCACCTGCCAAACACATGCCCACTACTCTTCTCTGGGGATAATAAAAACAAACCAGCGATCTGACAGAGGGCCTGAACACCCATCCTGACCGACCCCACAAAACAAAAAAGTACCCTCCAGCTACTAATTATAATGCCAATTTGCAAAATTTCCCTGCATTTTTAAACAATGGAGAAATGATGGTGGGATGATACTTAGAAGAATGGCTTCTTGTCAGTCTCCACTGACAAAAATAGGCAACACCAAGTCAGCTACGCCTCAGCATAGTTATGTCCGTAGCAGTCATATTTGGTTTCAGTAGGCACATACACACGTTATCACAATTATGGTGAAACGCTGAAAACCTGCAAAGGATTTTCAACATACTGGTTAATTGAAAAGCTCTGAGGCATACTTCTTGGAACTAGCCAGTTTCCTGTGCCCACGCATAGACAAGTATATAGAACCATGGTGGATTCCCAGCTCATGAAGCAAAGGATTCTTAAAGGAACGGGATTACCGTGCGGATCCTGTTTAATTCTCTGAAACAGATCCGCAGTTTTCACCTGCCATACTAATACCCACTTCTCCTCTCTGGGGATAATAAAAACTAACCAGCGAACTGACAGAGGGTCTCACCCCCCATCCACATCGACCACACACACACAAAAAAAGCCGTACCCTCCAGCTACTAATTATGATGCTAACTTGCAAAATTTCCCTGCATTTTAAAACAATGGAAAAATGGTGGTGGGATGATACTTAGAAGAATGGCTTCTTGTCAGTCTCCACTAACAAAAATAGGCAACACCAAGTCAGCTACTCCTCAGCATAGTTATGTCCGTCGCAGCCATCTAGGGTTTCAGGAGGCACAAACAAAGGTTCTCACAATTATGGTAAAACGCTGAACACCTGCAAATAATTATCAACGTAGTGGTTAATTGAAAAGCTCTGCGGCATACTTCTTGGAAAAAGCCAGTTACCTGTTCCCACGCAAAGAGGAGTATAGAGAACGATGGTGGATTTCCAGCTGATGAAGTAAAGGATTATTAAAGGAACGGGATGACCATGGGGATCATCATTAATTCTCTGAAACAGAATCCGCCCTTTTCACCTGCCAAACACATGCCCACTTCTCCTCTCTGGGGATAATAAAAACTAACCAGCGAACTGACAGAGGGCCTGAACTCCCATCCACATCGACCACACACACAAAAAAAAACCGTACCCTCCAGCTACTAATTATAATGCTAACTTGCAAAATTTCCCTGCATTTTAAAACAATGTAAAAATGGTGGTGGGATGGTACTTAGAAGAATGGCTTCTTGTCAGTCTCCACTAACAAAAATAGGCAACACCAAGTCAGCTATCCTCAGCATAGCTATGTCCATCGCAGCCTTCTTGGGTTTCAGGAGGCACAAACAAACGTTATCACAATTATGGTGAAACCCTGAACACCTGCAAATAATTTTAAACGTAGTGGTTAATTGAAAAGCTCTGCGGCATACTTCTTGGAACAAGGCAGTTACCTGTTCCCACGCAAAGAGGAGTATAGAGAACCATGGTGGATTTCCAGCTGATGAAGTAAAGGATTATTAAAGGAACGGGATGACCATGGGGATCATCGTTAATTCTCTGAAACACAATCCGCCCTTTTCACCTGCCAAACACATGCCCACTTCTCCTCTCTGGGGATAATAAAAACTAACCAGCGAACTGACAGAGGGCCTGACCCCCCCCCATCCACATCGACCACACACAAAAAAAAAACCGTACCCTCCAGCTACTAATTATAATGCTAACTTGCAAAATTTCCCTGCATTTTTAAACAATGGAAAAATGGTGGTGGGATGATACTTAGAAGAATGTCTTGTTGTCAGTCTCCACTAACAAAAATAGGCAACACCAAGTCAGCTACTCCTCAGCATAGTTATGTCCGTCGCAGCCTTCTTGGGTTTCAGGAGGCACAAACAAAGGTTCTCACAATTATGGTGAAATGCTGAACACCTGCAAATAATTTTCAACGTACTGGTTAATTGAAAAGCTCTGCGGCATACTTCTTGGAACAAGCCACTTACCTGTTCCCACGCAAAGAGGAGTATAGAGAACCATGGGGGATTTCCAGCTGATGAAGTAAAGGATTATTAAAGGAAAGGGATGACCATGGGGATCATCGTAAATTCTCTGAAACAGAAACCGCCCTTTTCACCTGCCTAACACATGCCCACTTCTCCTCTCTGGGGATAATAAAAACTAACCAGCGAACTGACAGAGGGCCTGACCCCCACCATCCACATCGACCACACACAAAAAAAAAACCGTACCCTCCAGCTACTAATTATAATGCTAACTTGCAAAATTTCCCTGCATTTTAAAACAATGGAAAAATGGTGGTGGGATGAGACTTAGAAGAATGGCTTCTTGTCAGTCTCCACTAACAAAAATAGGCAACACCAAGTCAGCTACTCCTCAGCATAGCTATGTCCATCGCAGCCTTCTTGGGTTTCAGGAGTCACAAACAAACGTTATCACAATTATGGTGAAACGCTGAACACCTGCAAATAATTTTCAACGTAGTGGTTAATTGAAAAGCTCTGCGGCATACTTCTTGGAACAAGGCAGTTACCTGTTCCCACGCAAAGAGGAGTATATAGAACCATGGTGGATTTCCAGCTGATGAAGTGAAGGATTATTAAAGGAACGGAATGACCATGGGGATCATCGTTAATTCTCTGAAACAGAATCCGCCCTTTTCACCTGCCAAACACATGCCCACTTCTCCTCTCTGGGGATAATAAAAACTAACCAGCGAACTGACAGAGGGCCTGACCCCCCCATCCACATCGACCACACACACACAAAAAAAACCGTACCCTCCAGCTACTAATTATAATGCTAACTTGCAAAATTTCCCTGCATTTTAAAACAATGGAAAAATGGTGGTGGGATCATACTTAGAAGAATGGCTTCTTGTCTGTCTCCACTAACAAAAATAGGCAACACCAAGTCAGCTACTCCTCAGCATAGTTATGTCCGTCGCAGACTTCTTGGGTTTCAGGAGGGACATACACACGTTATCAAAATTATGGTGAAACGCTGAACACCTGCAAATAATTTTCAACGTACTGGTTAATTTGAAAACTCTCCCGCATAATTCTTGGAACAAGCCAGGTACCTGTGCCCACGCATAGAGGAGTATATAGAAACATGGTGGAATCCCAGCTGATGAAGCAAAGGATTCTTAAAGGAATGAGATGACCATGCGGATCCTGTTTAATTTTCTGAAACAGAATCCGCACTTTTCACCTGCCAAACACATGCCCACTACTCTTCTTTGGGGATAATAAAAACAAACCAGCGATCTGACAGAGGGCCTGAACACCCATCCTGACCGACCCCACGAAACAAAAAAGTACCCTCCAGCTACTAATTATAATGCTAACTTGCAAAATTTCCCTGCATTTTAAAACAATGGAAAAATGGTGGTGGGATGATACTTAGAAGAATGGCTTCTTGTCAGTCTCCACTAACAAAAATAGGCAACACCAAGTCAGCTACTCCTCAGCATAGTTATTTCCGTTGCAGCCTTCTAGGGTTTCAGGAGGCACAAACAAAGGTTCTCAAAATTATGGTAAAACGCTGAACACCTGCAAATAATTGTCAACGTAGTGGTTAATTGAAAAGCTCTGTGGCATACTTCTTGGAACAAGGCAGTTACCTGTTCCCACGCAAAGAGGAGTATAGAGAACCATGGTGGATTTCCAGCTGATGAAGTAAAGGATTATTAAAGGAACGGGATGATCATGGGGATCATCGTTAATTCTCTGAAACAGAAACCGCCCTATTCACCTGCCAAACACATGCCGACTACTCTTCTCTGGAGATAATAAAAACAAACCAGCGATCTGACAGAGGGCCTGAACACCCATCCTGACCGACCCCACAAAACAAAAAAGTACCCTCCAGCTACTAATTATAATGCCAATTTGCAAAATTTCCCTGCATTTTTAAACAATGGAGAAATGATGGTGGGATGATACTTAGAAGAATGGCTTCTTGTCAGTCTCCACTGACAAAAATAGGCAACACCAAGTCAGCTACGCCTCAGCATAGTTATGTCCGTAGCAGCCATATTTGGTTTCAGTAGGCACATACACACGTTATCACAATTATGGTGAAACGCTGAAAACCTGCAAAGGATTGTCAACATACTGGTTAATTGAAAAGCTCTGAGGCATACTTCTTGGAACAAGCCAGTTTCCTGTGCCCACGCATAGACAAGTATATAGAACCATGGTGGATTCCCAGCTCATGAAGCAAAGGATTCTTCAAGGAACGGGATTACCATGCGGATCCTGTTTAATTCTCTGAAACAGATCCGCAGTTTTCACCTCCATACTAATACCCACTTCTCCTCTCTGGGGATAATAAAAACCAACCGGGGAACTGACAGAGGGCCTGATCAACAAATTCACACCGACCCCACAGGAAAAAAAAAAAAAAACACCGTAGCCTCCAGCTACTAATTATAATGCTAACTTGCAAAATTTCCCTGAAATTTAAACAATGGAAAAATGGTGGTGGGATGATACTTAGAAGAATGGCTTCTTGTCAGTCTCCACTAACAAAAATAGGCAACACCAAGTCAGCTACTCCTCAGCATAGTTATGTCCGTCGCAGCCTTCTTGGGTTTCAGGAGGCACAAACAAAGGTTCTCACAATTATGGTGAAACGCTGAACACCTGCAAATAATTTTCAACATACTGGTTAATTGAAAAGCTCTGCGGCATACTTCTTGGAACAAGCCAGTTACCTGTTCCCACGCAAAGAGGAGTATATAGAACCATGGTGGATTTCCAGCTGATGAAGTAAAGGATTATTAAAGGAACGGGATGACCATAGGGATCATCGTTAATTCTCTGAAATAGAATCCGCACTTTTCACCTGCCAAACACATGCCCACTTCTCCTCTCTGGGGATAATAAAATCTAACCAGCGAACTGACAGAGGGCCTGACCCCCACCATCCACATCGACCACACAAAAAAATAAACCGTACCCTCCAGCTACTAATTATAATGCTAACTTGCAAAATTTCCCTGCATTTTAAAACAATGGAAAAATGGTGGTGGGATGATACTTAGAAGAATGGCTTCTTGTCAGTCTCCACTATCAAAAATAGGCAACACCAAGTCAGCTACTCCTCAGCATAGTTATGTCCGTCGCAGCCTTCTTGGGTTTCAGGAGGCACAAACAAACGTTATCACAAATATGGTGAAATGCTGAACACCTGCAAATAATTTTCAACGTAGTGGTTAATTGAAAATCTCTGCGGCATACTTCTTGGAACAAGCCAGTTACCTGTTCCCACGCAAAGAGGAGTATATAGAACCATGGTGGATTTCCAGCTGATGAAGTAAAGGATTATTAAAGGAACGGGATGACCATGGGGATCATCGTTAATTCTCTGAAACAGAATCCGCCCTTTTCACCTGCCAAACACATGCCCACTTCTCCTCTCTGGGGATAATAAAAACTAACCAGCGAACTGACAGAGGGCCTGACCCCCCCCATCCACATCGACCACACACACAAAAAAAAACCGTACCCTCCAGCTACTAATTATAATGCTAACTTGCAAAATTTCCCTGCATTTTAAAACAATGGAAAAATGGTGGTGGGATGATACTTAGAAGAATGGCTTCTTGACAGTCTCCACTAACAAAAATAGGCAACACCAAGTCAGCTACGCCTCAGCATAGTTATGTCCGTCGCAGCCTTCTTGGGTTTCAGGAGTGACATACAAACGTTATCAAAATTATGGTGAAACGCTGAACACCTGCAAATAATTTTCAACGTACTGGTTAATTTGTAATCTCTCCAGCATACTTCTTGGAACAAGCCAGGTACCTGTGCCCACGCATAGAGGAGTATATAGAAACATGGTGGAATCCCAGCTGATGAAGCAAAGGATTCTTAAAGGAATGAGATGACCATGCGGATCCTGTTTAATTCTCTGAAACAGAATCCGCACTTTTCACCTGCCAAACACATGCCCACTACTCTTCTCTGGGGATAATAAAAACAAACCAGCGATCTCACAGAGGGCCTGAACACCCATCCTGACCGACCCCACAAAACAAAAAAGTACCCTCCAGCTACTAATTATAATGCCAATTTGCAAAATTTCCCTGCATTTTTAAACAATGGAGAAATGATGGTGGGATGATACTTAGAAGAATGGCTTCTTGTCAGTCTCCACTGACAAAAATAGGCAACACCAAGTCAGCTACGCCTCAGCATAGTTATGTCCGTAGCAGCCATATTTGGTTTCAGTAGGCACATACCCACGTTATCACAATTATGGTGAAACGCTGAAAACCTGCAAAGGATTTTCAACATACTGGTTAATTGAAAAGCTCTGAGGCATACTTCTTGGAACAAGCCAGTTTCCTGTGCCCACGCATAGAGAAGTATATAGAACCATGGTGGATTCCCAGCTCATGAAGCAAAGGATTCTTAAAGGAACGGGATTACCATGCGGATCCTGTTTAATTCTCTGAAACAGATCCGCAGTTTTCACCTGCCATACTAATACCCACTTCTCCTCTCTGGGGATAATAAAAACAAACCAGCGAACTGACAGAGGGCCTTATCAACACATCCACACCGATCCCACAGGAAAAGAAAAAAAAAAACACCGTAGCCTCCAGCTACTAATTATAATGCTAACTTACAAAACTTTCCTGCATTTTTAAACAATGGAAAAATGATGGTGAGATGATACTTAGAAGAATGGATTCTTGTCAGTCTCCAGTAACAAAAATAGGCAAAACCAAGTCAGCTACGCCTTAGCATAGTTATGTCCGTCGCAGCCTTCTTGGGTTTCAGGAGGCACAAACAAAAGTTATCACAATTATGGTGAAATGCTGAACACCTGCAAATAATATTCAACGTAGTGGTTAATTGAAAAGCTCTGCGGCATACTTCTTGGAACAAGCCAGTTACCTGTTCCCACGAAAAGAGGAGTATATAGAACCATGCTGGATTTCCAGCTGATGAAGTAAAGGATTATTAAAGGAACAGGATGACCACGGGGATCATCGTTAATTCTCTGAAACAGAATCCGCCCTTTTCACCTGCCAAACACATGCCCACTTCTCCTCTCTGGGGATAATTAAAACTAACCAGCGAACTGACAGAGGGCCTGATCCCCACCATCCACATCGACCGCAAAAACAAAAAAACCGTACCCTCCAGCTACTAATTATAATGCTAACTTGCAAAATTTCCCTGCATTTTAAAACAATGGAAAAATGGTGGTGGGATGATACTTAGAAGAATGGCTTCTTGTCAGTCTCCACTAACAAAAATAGGCAACACCAAGTCAGCTACTCCTCAGCATAGTTATGTCCGTTGCAGCCTTCTTGGGTTTCAGGAGGCACAAACACACGTTATCACAATTATGGTGAAACGCTGAACACCTGCAAATAATTTTCAACGTAGCGGTTAATTGAAAAGCTCTGCGGAATACTTCTTGGAACAAGCCAGTTACCTGTTCCCACGCAAAGAGGAGTATATAGAACCATGGTGGATTTCCAGCTGATGAAGTAAAGGATTATTAAAGGAACGGGATGACCATGGGGATCATCGTTAATTCTCTGAAACAGAATCCGCCCTTTTCACCTGCCAAACACATGCCCACTTCTCCTCTCTGGGGATAATAAAAACTAACCAGCGAGCTGACAGAGGGCCTGACCCCCCTCATCCACATCGACTACAAAAAAAAAAAATCCGTACCCTCCAGTTACTAAGTATAATGCTAACTTGCAAAATTTCCCTGCATTTTAAAACAATGGAAAAATGGTGGTGGGATGATACTTAGAAGAATGGCTTCTTGTCTGTCTCCACTGATAAAAATAGGCAACACCAAGTCAGCTACTCCTCAGCATAGTTATGTCCGTCGCAGCCTTCTTGGGTTTCAGGAGGGACATACAAACGTTATCAAAATTATGGTGAAACGCTGAACACTTGCAAATAATTTTCAACGTACTGGTTAATTTGAAAACTCTCCAGCATAATTCTTGGAACAAGCCAGGTACCTGTGCCCACGCATAGAGGAGTATATAGAAACATGGTGGAATCCCAGCTGATGAAGCAATGGATTCTTAAAGGAATGAGATGACCATGCGGATCCTGTTTAATTCTCTGAAACAGAATCCGCACTTTTCACCTGCCAAACACATGCCCACTACTCTTCTCTGGGGATAATAAAAACAAACCAGCGATCTCACAGAGGGCCTGAACACCCATCCTGACCGACCCCACAAAACAAAAAAGTACCCTCCAGCTACTAATTATAATGCCAATTTGCAAAATTTCCCTGCATTTTTAAACAATGGAGAAATGATGGTGGGATGATACTTAGAAGAATGGCTTCTTGTCAGTCTCCACTGACAAAAATAGGCAACACCAAGTCAGCTACGCCTCAGCATAGTTATGTCCATAGCAGCCATATTTGGTTTCAGTAGGCACATACACACGTTATCACAACTATGGTGAAACGCTGAAAACCTGCAAAGGATTGTCAACATACTGGTTAATTGAAAAGATCTGAGGCATACTTCTTGGAACTAGCCAGTTTCCTGTGCCCACGCATAGACAAGTATATAGAACCATGGTGGATTCCCAGCTCATGAAGCAAAGGATTCTTAAAGGAACGGGATTACCATGCGGATCCTGTTTAATTCTCTGAAACAGATCCGCAGTTTTCACCTGCCATACTAATACCCACTTCTCCTCTCTGGGGATAATAAAAACAAACCAGCGAACTGACAGAGGGCCTGACCAACACATCCACACCGACGGCACAGGAAAAAAAAAAAAAAAAAACACCGTAGCCCCCAGCTACTAATTATAATGCTAACTTGCAAAATTTCCCTACATTTTTAAACAATGGAAAAATGATGGTGAGATGATACTTAGAAGAATGGATTCTTGTCAGTCTCCACTAACAAAAATAGGCAAAACCAAGTCAGCTACGCCTCAGCATAGTTATGTCCGTCGCAGCATTCTTGGGTTTGAGGAGGCACAAACAAACGTTATCACAATTATGGTGAAACGCTGAACACCTGCAAATAATTTTCAACGTACTGGTTAATTGAAAAGCTCTGCGGCATACTTCTTGGAACAAGGCAGTTACCTGTTCCCACGCAAAGAGGAGTATATAGAACCATGGTGGATGTCCAGCTGATGAAGTAAAGGATTATTAAAGGAATGGGATGACCATGGGGATCATCGTTAATTCTCTGAAACAGAATCCGCCCTTTTCACCTGCCAAACACATGCCCACTTCTCCTCTCTGGGGATAATAAAAACTAACCAGCGAACTGACAGAGGGCCTGACCCCCACCACCCACATCGACCACACAAAAAATAACCGTACCCTCCAGCTACTAATTATAATGCTAACTTGCAAAATTTCCCTGCATTTTAAAACAATGGAAAAATGGTGGTGGGATGATACTTAGAAGAATGGCTTCTTGTCTGTCACCACTAACAAAAATAGGCAATACCAAGTCAGCTACTCCTCAGCATAGTTATGTCCTTCGCAGCCTTCTTGGGTTTCAGGAGGCACAAACACACGTTATCACAATTATGGTGAAACGCTGAACACCTGCAAATAATTTTCAACGTAGTGGTTAATCGAAAAGCTCTGCGGTATACTTCTTGGAACAAGCCAGTTACCTTTTCCCACGCAAAGAGAAGTATATAGAACGATGTTGGATTTCCAGCTGATGAAGTAAAGGATTATTAAAGGAACGGGATGACCATGGGGATCATCGTTAATTCTCTGAAACAGAATCCGCCCTTTTGACCTGCCAAACACATGCCCACTTCTCCTCTCTGGGGATAATAAAAACTAACCAGCGAACTGACAGAGGGCCTGACCCCCCCATCCACATCGACGAGACACACACAAAAAAAAACCGAACCTTCCAGCTACTAATTATAATGCTAACTTGCAAAATTTCCCTGCATTTTAAAACAATGGAAAAATGGTGGTGGGATCATACTTAGAAGAATGGCTTCTTGTCAGTCTCCACTAACAAAAATAGGCAACACCAAGTCAGCTACTCCTCAGCAAAGTTATGTCCGTCGCAGCCTTCTTAGGTTTCAGGAGGCACAAACAAACGTTATCAAAATTATGGTGAAACGCTGAACACCTGCAAATAATTTTCAACGTACTGGTTAATTTGAAAACTCTCCAGCACAATTCTTGGAACAAGCCAGGTACCTGTGCCCACGCATAGAGGAGTATATAGAAACATGGTGGAATCCCAGCTGATGAAGCAAAGGATTCTTAAAGGTATGAGATGACCATGCGGATCCTGTTTAATTCTCTGAAACGGAATCCGCACTTTTTACCTGCCAAACACATGCCCACTACTCTTCTCTGGGGATAATAAAAACAAACCAGCTATCTGAGAGAGGGCATGAACACCCATCCTGACCGACCCCACACAACAAAAAAGTACCCTCCAGCTACTAATTATAATGCCAATTTGCAAAATTTCCCTGCATTTTTAAACAATGGAGAAATGATGGTGGGATGCTATTTAGAAGAATGGCTTCTTGTCAGTCTCCACTGACAAAAATAGGCAACACCAAGTCAGCTACGCCTCAGCATAGTTATGTCCGTAGCAGCCATATTTGGTTTCAGTAGGCACATACACACGTTATCACAATTATGGTGAAACGCTGAAAACCTGCAAAGGATTGTCAACATACTGGTTAATTGAAAAGCTCTGAGGCATACTTCTTGGAACTAGCCAGTTTCCTGTGCCCACGCATAGACAAGTATATAGAACCATGGTGGATTCCCAGCTCATGAAGCAAAGGATTCTTAAAGGAACAGGATTACCATGCGGATCTTGTTTAATTCTCTGAAACAGATCCGCAGTTTTCACCTGCCATACTAATACCCACTTCTTCTCTCTGGGGATAATAAAAACAAACCAGCGAACTGACAGAGGGCCTGACCCACACATCCACACCGACTCCACAGGAAAAAAAAAAAAATACATCGTAGCCTCCAGCTACTAATTATAATGCTAACTTGCAAAACTTTCCTGCATTTTTAAACAATGGAGAAATGATTGTGGGATGATATTTAGAAGAATGGCTTCTTGTCAGTCTCCACTAACAAAAATAGGCAAAACCAAGTCAGCTACGCCTCAGCATAGTTATGTCCGTCGCAGCCTTCTTGGCTATCAGGAGGCACAAACACACGTTATCACAATGATGGTGAAACGCTGAACACCTGCAAATAATTTTCAACGTAGTGGTTAATTGAAAAGCTCTGCGGCATACTTCTTGGAACTAGCCAGTTACCTGTTCCCACGCAAAGAGGAGTATATAGAACCATGGTGGATTTCCAGCTGATGAAGTAAAGGATTATTAAAGGAACGGGATGACCATGGGGATCATCGTTAATTCTCTGAAACAGAATCCGCCCTTTTCACCTGCCAAACACATGCCCACTTCTCCTCTCTGGCGATAATAAAAACTAACCAGCGAACTGACAGAGGGCCTGACCCCCCAATCCACATTGACGACACTCAAAAAAAAAAAAAACCGTACCCTCCAGCTACTAATTATAATGCTAACTTGCAAAATTTCCCTGCATTTTAAAACAACGGAAAAATGGTGGTGGGATGATACTTAGAAGAATGGCTTCTTGTCAGTCTCCACTAACAAAAATAGGCAACACCAAGTCAGCTACTCCTCAGCATAGTTATGTCCGTCGCAGCCTTCTTGAGTTTCAGGAGGCAAAAACAAACGTTATCACAATTATGGTGAAACGCTGACCACCTGCAACTAATTTTCAACGTAGTGGTTAATTGAAAAGCTCTGCGGCATACTTGTTGGAACAAGCCAGTTACCTGTTCCCACGCAAAGAGGAGTATATAGAACCATGGTGGATTTCCAGCTGATGAAGTAAAGTATTATTAAAGGAACGGGATGACCATGGGGATCATCGTTAATTCTCTGAAACAGAATCCGCCCTTAACCTGCCAAACACATGCCCACTTCTCCTCTCTGGGGATAATAAAAACTACCCAGCGAACTGACAGAGGGCCTGACCCCCCCCCATCCACATCGACCACACAGAAAAAAAAAACCGTACCCTCCAGCTACTAAGTATAATGCTAACTTGCAAAATTTCCCTGCATTTTAGAACAATGGAAAAATGGTGGTGGGATCATACTTAAAGAATGGCTTCTTGTCTTTCTCCACTAACAAAAATAGGCAACACCGAGTCAGCTACTCCTCAGCATAGTTATGTCCGTCGCAGCCTTCTTGGGTTTCAGGAGGGACATACACACGTTACCAAAATTTTGGTGAAACGCTGAACACCTGCAAATAATTTTCAACGTACTGGTTAATATGAAAACTCTCCAGCATACTTCTTGGAACAAGCCAGGTACCTGTGCCCACGCATAGAGGAGTATATAGAAACATGGTGGAATCCCAGCTGATGAAGCAAAGGATTCTTAAAGGAATGAGATGACCATGCGGGTCCTGTTTAATTCTCTGAAACAGAATCCGCACTTTTCACCTGCCAAACACATGCCCACTACTCTTCTCTGGGGATAATAAAAACAAACCAGCGATCTGACAGAGGGCCTGAACACCCATCCTGACCGTCCCCACAAAACAAAAAAGTACCCTCCAGCTACTAATTATAATGCCAATTTGCAAAATTTCCCTGCATTTTTAAACAATGGAGAAATGATGGTGGGATGATACTTAGAAGAATGGCTTCTTGTCAGTCTCCACTGACAAAAATAGCCAACACCAAGTAAGCTACGCCTCAGCATAGTTATGTCCTTAGCAGCCATATTTGGTTTCAGTAGGCACATACACACGTTATCACAATTATGGTGAAACGCTGAAAACCTGCAAAGGATTTTCAACATCCTGGTTAATTGAAAAGCTCTGCGGCATACTTCTTGGAACAAGCCAGTTACCTGTTCCCACGCAAAGAGGAGTATATAGAACCATGGTGGATTTCCAGCTGATGAAGTAAAGGATTATTAAAGGAACGGGACGACCATGGGGATCATCGTTAATTCTCAGAAACAGAATCCGCCCTTTTCACCTGCCAAACACATGCCCACTTCTCTTCTCTGGGGATAATAAAAACTAACCAGCGAACTGACAGAGGGCCTGACCCCCCCATCCACATCGACCACACACAAAAAAAAAAAAACCGTACCCTCCAGCTACTAATTATAATGCTAACTTGCATAATATCCCTGCATTTTAAAATAATGGAAAAGTGGTGGTGGGATGATACTTAGAAGAATGGCTTCTTGTCAGTCTCCACTAACAAAAATAGGCAACACCAAGTCAGCTACTCCTCAGCATAGTTATGTCCGTCGCAGCCTTCTTGGGTTTCAGGAGGCACAAAGACACGTTATCACTATTATGGTGAAACGCTGAACACCTGCAAATAATTTTCAACGTAGTGGTTAATTTAAAAGCTCTGCGGCATACTTCTTGGAACAAGGCAGTTACCTGTTCCCACGCAAAGAGGAGTATATAGAACCATGGTGGATTTCCAGCTGATGAAGTAAAGGATTATTAAAGGAACGGGATGACCATGGGGATCATCGTTAATTCTCTGAAACAGAATCCGCCCTTTTCACCTGCCAAAAACATGCCCACTTCTCCGCTCTGGGGATAACAAAAACTAACCAGCGAACTGAGAGAGGCCTGACCCCCACCATCCACATCGACCACACAAAAAAAAAAAACCGTACCCTCCAGCTACTAATTATAATGCTAACTTGCAAAATTTCCCTGCATTTTAAAACAATGGAAAAATGGTGGTGGGATGATACTTAGAAGAATGGCTTCTTGTCAGTCTCCACTAACAAGAATAGGCAACACCAAGTCAGCTACTCCTCAGCATAGTTATGTCCGTCGCAGCCTTCTTGGGTTTCAGGAGGCACAAACAAAGGTTCTCACAATTATGGTGAAACGCTGAACACCTGCAAATAATTTTCAACGTAGTGGTTAATTGAAAAGCTCTGCGGCATACTTCTTGGAACAAGGCAGTTACCTGTTCCCACGCAAAGAGGAGTATAGAGAACCATGGTGGATTTCCAGCTGATGAAGTAAAGGATTATTAAAGGAACGGGATGACCATGGGGATCATCGTTAATTCTCTGAAACAGAATCCGCCCTTTTCACCTGCCAAACACATGCCCACTTCTCCTCTCTGGGGATAATAAAAACTAACCAGCGAACTGACAGAGGGCCTGACCCCCACGATCCACATCGACCACACACAAAAACAAAACCGTACCCTCCAGCTACGAATTATAATGCTAACTTGCAAAATTTCCCTGCATTTTAAAACAATGGAAAAATGGCGGTGGGATGATACTTAGAAGAATGGCTTCTTGTCAGTCTCCACTAACAAAAATAGGCAACACCAAGTCAGCTACTCCTCAGCATAGTTATGTCCGTCGCAGCCTTCTTGGGTTTCAGGAGGGACATACAAATGTTATCAAAATTTTGGTGAAACGCTGAACACCTGCAAATAATTTTCAATGTACTGGTTAATT
Source organism: Eulemur rufifrons (assembly GCF_041146395.1). Taxonomy (NCBI): domain Eukaryota; kingdom Metazoa; phylum Chordata; class Mammalia; order Primates; family Lemuridae; genus Eulemur; species Eulemur rufifrons. The sequence goes on along the minus strand of NW_027182822.1, from coordinate 1,351,242 downwards.
TGAAAACTCTCCAGCATAATTCTTGGAACAAGACAGGTACCTGTGCCCACGCATAGAGGAGTATATAGAAACATGGTGGAATCCCAGCTGATGAAGCAAAGGATTCTTAAAGGAATGAGATTACCATGCGGATCTTGTTTAATTCTCTGAAACAGAATCCGCACTTTTCACCTGCCAAACACATGCCCACTACTCTTCTCTGGGGATAATAAAAACAAACCAGCGATCTGACAGAGGGCCTGAACTCCCATCCTGACCGACCCCACAAAACAAAAAAGTACCGTCCAGCTACTAATTATAATGCCAATTTGCAAAATTTCCCTGCATTTTTAAACAATGGAGAAATGATGGTGGGATGATACTTAGAAGAATGGCTTCTTGTCAGTCTCCACTGACAAAAATAGGCAACACCAAGTCAACTACGCCTCAGCATAGTTATGTCCGTAGCAGCCATATTTGGTTTCAGTAGGCACATACACACGTTATCACAATTATGGTGAAACGCTGAAAACCTGCAAAGGATTGTCAACATACTGGTTAATTGAAAAGCTCTGAGGCATACTTCTTGGAACTAGCCATTTTCCTGTGCCCACGCATAGACAAGTATATAGAACCATGGTGGATTCCCAGCTCATGAAGCAAAGGATTCTTAAAGGAACGGGATTACCATGCGGATCCTGTTTAATTCTCTGAAACAGATCCGCAGTTATCACCTGGCATACTATTACCCAATTCTCCTCTCTGGAGATAATAAAAACCAACCGGGGAACTGACAGAGGGCCTGACCAACACATCCACACCTACCCCACAGGAAAAAAAAAAAAAAACACTGTAGCCTCCAGCTACTAATTATAATGCTAACTTGCAAAATTTCCCTGCATTTTAAAACAATGGAAAAATGGTGGTGGGATGATACTTAGAAGAATGGCTTCTTGTCAGTCTCCACTAACAAAAATAGGCAACACCAAGTCAGCTAATCCTCAGCATAGTTATGTCCGTCGCAGCCTTCTTGGGTTTCAGGAGGCACAAACAAAGGTTCTGACAATTATGGTGAAACGCTGAACACCTGCAAATAATTTTCAACGTAGTGGTTAATTGAAAAGCTCTGCGGCATACTTCTTGGAACAAGGCAGTTACCTGTTCCCACGCAAAAAGAGGAGTATATAGAACCATGGTGGATTTCCAGCTGATGAAGTAAAGGATTATTAATGGAACGGGATGACCATGGGGATCATCGTTAATTCTCTGAAACAGAATCCGCCCTTCTCACCTGCCAAACACATGCCCACTTCTCCTCTCTGGGGATAATAAAAACTAACCAGCGAACTGACAGAGGGCCTGACCCCCCCCATCCACATCGACCACACACACAAAAAAAAACCGTACCCTCCAGCTACTAATTATAATGCTAACTTGCAAAATTTCCCTGCATTTTAAAACAATGGAAAAATGGTGGTGGGATGATACTTAGAAGAATGGCTTCTTGTCAGTCTCCACTAACAAAAATAGGCAACACCAAGTCAGCTACTCCTCAGCATAGTTATGTCCGTCGCAGCCTTCTTGGGTTTCAGGAGGCACAAACAAATGTTCTCACAATTATGGTGAAACGCTGAACACCTGCAAATAATTTTCAACGTAGTGGTTAATTGAAAAGCTCTGCGGCATACTTCTTGGAACAAGGCAGCTACCTGTTCCCACGCAAAGAGGAGTATATAGAACCATGGTGGATTTCCAGCTGATGAAGTAAAGGATTATTAAAGGAACGGGATGACCGTGGGGATCATCGTTAATTCTCTGAAACAGAATCCGCCGTTTTCACCTGCCAAACACATGCCCACTTCTCCTCTCTGGGGATAATAAAAACTAACCAGCGAACTGACAGAGGGCCTGACCCACCCCCATCCACATCGACCCCACACAAAAAAAAAAACCGTACCCTCCAGCTACTAATTATAATGCTAACTTGCAAAATTTCCCTGCATTTTAAAACAATGGAAAAATGGTGGTGGGATCATACTTAGAAGAATGGCTTCTTGTCTGTCTCCACTAACAAAAATAGGCAACACCAAGTCAGCTACTGCTCAGCATAGTTATGTCCGTCACAGCCTTCTTGGGTTTCAGGAGGGACATACAAACGTTATCAAAATTATGGTGAAACGCTGAACACTTGCAAATAATTTTGAACGTACTGGTTAATTTGAAAACTCTCCAGCATAATTCTTGGAACAAGCCAGGTACCTGTGCCCACGCATAGAGGAGTATATAGAAACATGGTGGAATCCCAGCTGATGAAGCAAAGGATTCTTAAAGAATGAGATGACCATGCGGATCCTGTTTAATTCTCTGAAACAGAATCCGCACTTTTCACCTGCCAAACACATGCCCACTACTCTTCTCTGGGGATAATAAAAACAAACCAGCGATCTGACAGAGGGCCTGAACACCCATCCTGACCGACCCCACAAAACAAAAAAGTACCCTCCAGCTACTAATTATAATGCCAATTTGCAAAATTTCCCTGCATTTTTAAACAATGGAGAAATGATGGTGGGATGATACTTAGAAGAATGGCTTCTTGTCAGTCTCCACTGACAAAAATAGGCAACACCAAGTCAGCTACGCCTCAGCATAGTTATGTCCGTAGCAGCCATATTTGGTTTCAGTAGGCACATACACACGTTATCACAATTATGGTGAAATGCTGAAAACATGCAAAGGATGGTCAACATACTGGTTAATTGAAAAGCTTTGAGGCATACTTCTTGGAACTAGCCAGTTTCCTGTGCCCACGCATAGACAAGTATATAGAACCATGGTGGATTCCCAGCTCATGAAGCAAAGGATTCTTAAAGGAACGGGATTACCATGCGGATCCTGTTTAATTCTCTGAAACAGATCCGCAGTTTTCACCTGCCATACTAATACCCACTTCTCCTCTCTGGGGATAATAAAAACCAACCGGGGAACTGACAGAGGGCCTGACCAACACATCCACACCGACCCCACAGGAAAAAAAAAAAAAAAAAAACACCGTAGCCTCCAGCTACTAATTACAATGCTAACTTGCAAAATTTTCCTGCATTTTTAAACAATGGAAAAATGATGGTGAGATGATACTTACAAGAATGGATCCTTGTCAGTCTCCACTAACAAAAATAGGCAAAACCAAGTAAGCTACTCCTCAGCATAGTTATATCCGTCGCAGCCTTCTTGGGTTTCAGGAGGCACAAACAAAGGTTCTCACAATTATGGTGAAACGCTGAACATCTGCAAATAATTTTCAACGTAGTGGTTAATTGAAAAGCTCTGCGGCATACTTCTTGGAACAAGCCAGTTACCTGATCCCACGCAAAGAGGAGTATAGAGAACCATGGTGGATTTCCAGCTGATGAAGTAAAGGATTATTAAAGGAAAGGGATGACCATGGGGATCATCGTTAATTCTCTGAAACAGAATCCGCCCTTTTCACCTGCCAAACACATGGCCACTTCTCCTCTCTGGGGATAATAAAAACTAACCAGCGAACTGACAGAGGGCCTGACCCGCCCCCATCCACATCGACCACAAAAAAAAAAAAAACCGTACCCTCCAGCTACTAATTATAATACTAACTTGCAAAATTTCCCTGCATTTTAAAACAATGGAAAAATGGTGGTGGGATGATACTTAGAAGAATGGCTTCTTGTCAGTCTCCACTAACAAAAATAGGCAACACCAAGTCAGCTACTCCTCAGCATAGTTATGACCGTCGCAGCCTTCTTCTGCATTTTAAAACAATGGAAAAATGGTGGTGGGATGATACTAGAAGAATGGCTTCTTGTCAGTCTCCACTAACAAAAATAGGCAACACCAAGTCAGCTACTCCTCAGCATAGTTATGTCCGTCGCAGCCTTCTTGGGTTTCAGGAGGCACAAACAAAGGTTCTCACAATTATGGTGAAACGCTGAACACCTGCAAATAATTTTCAACATAGTGGTTAATTGAAAAGCTCTGCGGCATACTTCTTGGAACAAGGCAGTTACCTGTTCCCACGCAAAGAGGAGTATAGAGAACCATGGTGGATTTCCAGCTGATGAAGTAAAGGATTATTAAAGGAAAGGGATGACCATGGGGATCATCGTTAATTCTCTGAAACAGAATCCGCCCTTTTCACCTGCCAAACACATGCCCACTTCTCCTCTCTGGGGATAATTAAAACTAACCAGCGAACTGACAGAGGGCCTGACCCCCACCATCCACATCGACCACACACAAAAATAAAAAACCGTACCCTCCAGCTACTAATTATAATGCTAACTTGCACAATTTCCCTGCATTTTAAAACAATGGGAAAATGGTGGTGGGATGAGACTTAGAAGAATGGCCTCTTGTCAGTCTCCACTAACAAAAATAGGCAACACCAAGTCAGCTACTCCTCAGCATAGCTATGTCCATCGCAGCCTTCTTGGGTTTCAGGAGGCACAAACAAAGGTTCTCACAATTATGGTGAAACGCTGAACACCTGCAAATAATTTTCAACGTAGTGGTTAATTGAAAAGCTCTGCGGCATACTTCTTGGAACAAGCCAGTTACCTGTTCCCACGCAAAGAGGAGTATATAGAACCATGGTGGATTTCCAGCTGAAGAAGTAAAGGATTATTAAAGGAACGGGATGACCATGGGGATCATCGTTAATTCTCTGAAACAGAATCCGCCCTTTTCACCTGCCAAACACATGCCCACTTCTCCTCTCTGGGGATAATAAAAACTAACCAGCGAACTGACAGAGGGCCTGACCCCCCCCATCCACATCGACCACACACACAAAAAAAAACCGTACCCTCCAGCTACTAATTATAATGCTAACTTGCAAAATTTCCCTGCATTTTAAAACAATGGAATAATGGTGGTGGGACGATACTTAGAAGAATGGATTCTTGTCAGTCTCCACTAACAAAAATAGGCAACACCAAGTCAGCTACTCCTCAGCATAGCTATGTCCGTCGCAGCCTTCTTGGGTTTCAGGAGGCACAAACAAAGGTTCTCACAATTATGGTGAAACGCTGAACACCTGCAAATAATTTTCAACGTAGTGGTTAATTTAAAAGCTCTGCGGCATACTTCTTGGAACAAGGCAGTTACCTGTTCCCACGCAAAGAGGAGTATATAGAACCATGGTGGATTTCCAGCTGATGAAGTAAAGGATTATTAAAGGAACGGGATGACCATGGGGATCATCATTAATTCTCTGAAACAGAATACGCCCTTTTCACCTGCCAAACACATGCCCACTTCTCCACTCTCGGGATAATAAAAACTAACCAGCGAACTGACAGAGGGCCTGACCAACACATCCACATCGACCACACACACAAAAAAAAAACCGTACCCTCCAGCTACTAATTATAATGCTAACTTGCAATATTTACCTGCATTTTAAAACAATGGAAAAATGGTGGTGGGATGATACTTAGAAGAATGGCTTCTTGTCAGTCTCCACTAATAAAAAATAGGCAACACCAAGTCAGCTACTCCTCAGCATAGTTATGTCCGTCGCAGCCTTCTTGGGTTTCAGGAGGCACAAACAAATGTTCTCACAATTATGGTGAAACGCTGAACACCTGCAAATAATTTTCAACGTAGTGGTTAATTGAAAAGCTCTGCGGCATACTTCTTGGAACAAGCCAGTTACCTGTTCCCACGCAAAGAGGAGTATATAGAACCATGGTGGATTTCCAGCTGATGAAGTAAAGGATTATTAAAGGAAAGGGATGACCATGGGGATCATCGTTAATTCTCTGAAACAGAATCCGCCCTTTTCACCTGCCAAACACATGGCCACTTCTCCTCTCTGGGGATAATAAAAACTAACCAGCGAACTGACAGAGGGCCTGACCACCCCATCCACATCGACCACACACACAAAAAAAAAACCGTACCCTCCAGCTACTAATTATAATGCTAACTTGCAAAATTTCCCTGCATTTTAAAACAATGGAAAAATGGTGGTGGGATGATACTTAGAAGAATGGCTTCTTGTCAGTCTCCACTAACAATAATAGGCAACACCAAGTCAGCTACTCCTCAGCATAGCTATGTCCATCGCAGCCTTCTTGGGTTTCAGGAGGCACAAACAAATGTTCTCACAATTATGGTAAAACGCTGAACACCTGCAAATAATTTTCATCGTAGTCGTTAATTGAAAAGCTCTGCGGCATACTTCTTGGAATAAGACAGTTACCTGTTCCCACGCAAAGAGGAGTATATAATACCATGGTGGATTTCCAGCTGATGAAGCAAAGGATTCTTAAAGGAATGAGATGACCATGCGGATCCTGTTTAATTCTCTGAAACAGAATCCGCACTTTTCACCTGCCAAGCACATGCCCACTACTCTTCTCTGGGGATAATAAAAACAAACCAGCGATCTGACAGAGGGCCTGAACACCCATCCTGACCGACCCCACAAAACAAAAAAGTACCCTCCAGCTACTAATTATAATGCCAAGTGCAAAATTTCCCTGCATTTTTAAACAATGGAGAAATGATGGTGGGATGATTCTTAGAAGAATGGCTTCTTGTCAGTCTCCACTGACAAAAATAGGCAACACCAAGTCAGCTACGCCTCAGCATAGTTATGTCCGTAGCAGCCATATTTGGTTTCAGTAGGCACATACACACGTTATCACAATTATGGTGAAACGCTGAAAACCTGCAAAGGATTGTCAACATACTGGTTAATTGAAAACCTCTGAGGCATACTTCTTGGAACTAGCCAGTTTCCTGTGCCCACGCATAGACAAGTATATAGAACCATGGTGGATTCCCAGCTCATGAAGCAAAGGATACTTAAAGGAACGGGATTACCATGCGGATCCTGTTTAATTCTCTGAAACAGATCCGCAGTTTTCACCTGCCATACTAATACCCACTTCTCCTCTCTGGGGATAATAAAACCCACCGGGGAACTGACAGAGGGCCTGACCAACACATCCACACCGACCCCACAGGAAAAAAAAAAAAAAAAACACTGTAGCCTCCAGCTACTAATTATAATGCTAACTTGCAAAATTTTCCTGCATTTTTAAACAATGGAAAAATGATGGTGAGATGATACTTACAAGAATGGATTCTTGTCAGTCTCCACTAACAAAAATAGGCAAAACCAAGTCAGCTACGCCTCAGCATAGTTATGTCCGTCGCAGCCTTCTTGGGTTTCAGGAGGCACAAACAAAGGTTCTCACAATTATGGTGAAACGCTGAACACCTGCAAATAATTTTCAACGTAGTGGTTAATTGAAAAGCTCTGCGGCATACTTCTTGGAACAAGGCAGTTACCTGTTCCCACGCAAAGAGGAGTATATAGAACCATGGTGGATTTCCAGCTGATGAAGTAAAGGATTATTAAAGGAAAGGGATGACCATGGGGATCATCGTTAATTCTCTGAAAGAGAATCCGCCCTTTTCACCTGCCAAACACATGCCCACTTCTCCTCTCTTGGGATAATAAAAACTAACCAGCGAACTGACAGAGGGCCTGACCCCCACCATCCACATCGACCACACACTAAAAAAAAACCGTACCCTCCAGCTACTAATTATAATGCTAACTTGCAAAATTTCCCTGCATTTTAAAACAATGGAAAAATGGTGGTGGGATGAGACTTAGAAGAATGGCTTCTTGTCAGTCTCCACTAACAAAAATAGGCAACACCAAGTCAGCTACTCCTCAGCATAGTTATGTCCGTCGCAGCCTTCTTGGGTTTCAGGAGGCACAAACAAATGTTCTCACAATTATGGTGAAACGCTGAACACCTGCAAATAATTTTCAACGTAGTGGTTAATTGAAAAGCTCTGCGGCATACTTCTTGGAACAAGGCAGCTACCTGTTCCCACGCAAAGAGGAGTATATAGAACCATGGTGGATTTCCAGCTGATGAAGTAAAGGATTATTAAAGGAACGGGATGACCGTGGGGATCATCGTTAATTCTCTGAAACAGAATCCGCCGTTTTCACCTGCCAAACACATGCCCACTTCTCCTCTCTGGGGATAATAAAAACTAACCAGCGAACTGACAGAGGGCCTGACCCACCCCCATCCACATCGACCCCACACACAAAAAAAAACCGTACCCTCCAGCTACTAATTATAATGCTAACTTGCAAAATTTCCCTGCATTTTAAAACAATGGAAAAATGGTGGTGGGATCATACTTAGAAGAATGGCTTCTTGTCTGTCTCCACTAACAAAAATAGGCAACACCAAGTCAGCTACTCCTCAGCATAGTTATGTCCGTCACAGCCTTCTTGGGTTTCAGGAGGGACATACAAACGTTATCAAAATTATGGTGAAACGCTGAACACTTGCAAATAATTTTGAACGTACTGGTTAATTTGAAAACTCTCCAGCATAATTCTTGGAACAAGCCAGGTACCTGTGCCCACGCATAGAGGAGTATATAGAAACATGGTGGAATCCCAGCTGATGAAGCAAAGGATTCTTAAAGAATGAGATGACCATGCGGATCCTGTTTAATTCTCTGAAACAGAATCCGCACTTTTCACCTGCCAAACACATGCCCACTACTCTTCTCTGGGGATAATAAAAACAAACCAGCGATCTGACAGAGGGCCTGAACACCCATCCTGACCGACCCCACAAAACAAAAAAGTACCCTCCAGCTACTAATTATAATGCCAATTTGCAAAATTTCCCTGCATTTTTAAACAATGGAGAAATGATGGTGGGATGATACTTAGAAGAATGGCTTCTTGTCAGTCTCCACTGACAAAAATAGGCAACACCAAGTCAGCTACGCCTCAGCATAGTTATGTCCGTAGCAGCCATATTTGGTTTCAGTAGGCACATACACACGTTATCACAATTATGGTGAAATGCTGAAAACATGCAAAGGATGGTCAACATACTGGTTAATTGAAAAGCTTTGAGGCATACTTCTTGGAACTAGCCAGTTTCCTGTGCCCACGCATAGACAAGTATATAGAACCATGGTGGATTCCCAGCTCATGAAGCAAAGGATTCTTAAAGGAACGGGATTACCATGCGGATCCTGTTTAATTCTCTGAAACAGATCCGCAGTTTTCACCTGCCATACTAATACCCACTTCTCCTCTCTGGGGATAATAAAAACCAACCGGGGAACTGACAGAGGGCCTGACCAACACATCCACACCGACCCCACAGGAAAAAAAAAAAAAAAAAAACACCGTAGCCTCCAGCTACTAATTACAATGCTAACTTGCAAAATTTTCCTGCATTTTTAAACAATGGAAAAATGATGGTGAGATGATACTTACAAGAATGGATCCTTGTCAGTCTCCACTAACAAAAATAGGCAAAACCAAGTAAGCTACTCCTCAGCATAGTTATATCCGTCGCAGCCTTCTTGGGTTTCAGGAGGCACAAACAAAGGTTCTCACAATTATGGTGAAACGCTGAACACCTGCAAATAATTTTCAACGTAGTGGTTAATTGAAAAGCTCTGCGGCATACTTCTTGGAACAAGGTAGTTACCTGTTCCCACGCAAAGAGGAGTATATAGAACCATGGTGGATTTCCAGCGGATGAAGTAAAGGATTATTAAAGGAACGGGATGACCATGGGGATCATCGTTAATTCTCTGAAACAGAATCCGCCCTTTTCACCTGCCAAACACATGCCCACTTCTCCTCTCTGGGGATAATAAAAACTAACCAGCGAACTGACAGAGGGCCTGACCCCCACCATCCACATCGACCACACACAAAAAAAAAAACCGTACCCTCCAGCTACTAATTATAATGCTAACTTGCAAAATTTCCCTGCATTTTAAAACAATGGAAAAATGGTGGTGGGATGATACTTAGAAGAATGGCTTCTTGTCAGTCTCCACTAATAAAAAATAGGCAACACCAAGTCAGCTACTCCTCAGCATAGTTATGTCCGTCGCAGCCTTCTTGGGTTTCAGGAGGCACAAACAAATGTTCTCACAATTATGGTGAAACGCTGAACACCTGCAAATAATTTTCAACGTAGTGGTTAATTGAAAAGCTCTGCGGCATACTTCTTGGAACAAGCCAGTTACCTGTTCCCACGCAAAGAGGAGTATATAGAACCATGGTGGATTTCCAGCTGATGAAGTAAAGGATTATTAAAGGAACGGGATGACCATGGGGATCATCGTTAATTCTCTGAAACAGAATCTGCCCTTTTCACCTGCCAAACACATGCCCACTTCTCCTCTCTGGGGATAATAAAAAATAACCAGCGAACTGACAGAGGGCCTGACCACCCCATCCACATCGACCACACACACAAAAAAAAAACCGTACCCTCCAGCTACTAATTATAATGCTAACTTGCAAAATTTCCCTGCATTTTAAAACAATGGAAAAATGGTGGTGGGATGATACTTAGAAGAATGGCTTCTTGTCAGTCTCCACTAACAATAATAGGCAACACCAAGTCAGCTACTCCTCAGCATAGCTATGTCCATCGCAGCCTTCTTGGGTTTCAGGAGGCACAAACAAATGTTCTCACAATTATGGTAAAACGCTGAACACCTGCAAATAATTTTCATCGTAGTCGTTAATTGAAAAGCTCTGCGGCATACTTCTTGGAACAAGACAGTTACCTGTTCCCACGCAAAGAGGAGTATATAATACCATGGTGGATTTCCAGCTGATGAAGTAAAGGATTATTAAAGGAACGGGATGATCATGGGGATCATCGTTAATTCTCTGAAACAGAAACCGCCCTATTCACCTGCCAAACACATGCCGACTACTCTTCTCTGGAGATAATAAAAACAAACCAGCGATCTGACAGAGGGCCTGAACACCCATCCTGACCGACCCCACAAAACAAAAAAGTACCCTCCAGCTACTAATTATAATGCCAATTTGCAAAATTTCCCTGCATTTTTAAACAATGGAGAAATGATGGTGGGATGATACTTAGAAGAATGGCTTCTTGTCAGTCTCCACTGACAAAAATAGGCAACACCAAGTCAGCTGCGCCTCAGCATAGTTATGTCCGTAGCAGCCATATTTGGTTTAAGTAGGCACATACACACGTTATCACAATTATGGTGAAACGCTGAAAACCTGCAAAGGATTGTCAACATACTGGTTAATTGAAAAGCTCTGAGGCATACTTCTTGGAACAAGCCAGTTTCCTGTGCCCACGCATAGACAAGTATATAGAACCATGGTGGATTCCCAGCTCATGAAGCAAAGGATTCTTCAAGGAACGGGATTACCATGCGGATCCTGTTTAATTCTCTGAAACAGATCCGCAGTTTTCACCTCCATACTAATACCCACTTCTCCTCTCTGGGGATAATAAAAACCAACCGGGGAACTGACAGAGGGCCTGATCAACAAATCCACACCGACCCCACAGGAAAAAAAAAAAAAAACACCGTAGCCTCCAGCTACTAATTATAATGCTAACTTGCAAAATTTCCCTGCAATTTTAAACAATGGAAAAATGGTGGTGGGATGATACTTAGAAGAATGGCTTCTTGTCAGTCTCCACTAACAAAAATAGGCAACACCAAGTCAGCTACTCCTCAGCATAGTTATGTCCGTCGCAGCCTTCTTGGGTTTCAGGAGGCACAAACAAAGGTTCTCACAATTATGGTGAAACGCTGAACACCTGCAAATAATTTTCAACATACTGGTTAATTGAAAAGCTCTGCGGCATACTTCTTGGAACAAGCCAGTTACCTGTTCCCACGCAAAGAGGAGTATATAGAACCATGGTGGATTTCCAGCTGATGAAGTAAAGGATTATTAAAGGAACGGGATGACCATAGGGATCATCGTTAATTCTCTGAAATAGAATCCGCACTTTTCACCTGCCAAACACATGCCCACTTCTCCTCTCTGGGGATAATAAAATCTAACCAGCGAACTGACAGAGGGCCTGACCCCCACCATCCACATCGACCACACAAAAAAATAAACCGTACCCTCCAGCTACTAATTATAATGCTAACTTGCAAAATTTCCCTGCATTTTAAAACAATGGAAAAATGGTGGTGGGATGATACTTAGAAGAATGGCTTCTTGTCAGTCTCCACTATCAAAAATAGGCAACACCAAGTCAGCTACTCCTCAGCATAGTTATGTCCGTCGCAGCCTTCTTGGGTTTCAGGAGGCACAAACAAACGTTATCACAAATATGGTGAAATGCTGAACACCTGCAAATAATTTTCAACGTAGTGGTTAATTGAAAATCTCTGCGGCATACTTCTTGGAACAAGCCAGTTACCTGTTCCCACGCAAAGAGGAGTATATAGAACCATGGTGGATTTCCAGCTGATGAAGTAAAGGATTATTAAAGGAACGGGATGACCATGGGGATCATCGTTAATTCTCTGAAACAGAATCCGCCCTTTTCACCTGCCAAACACATGCCCACTTCTCCTCTCTGGGGATAATAAAAACTAACCAGCGAACTGACAGAGGGCCTGACCCCCCCCATCCACATCGACCACACACACAAAAAAAAACCGTACCCTCCAGCTACTAATTATAATGCTAACTTGCAAAATTTCCCTGCATTTTAAAACAATGGAAAAATGGTGGTGGGATGATACTTAGAAGAATGGCTTCTTGACAGTCTCCACTAACAAAAATAGGCAACACCAAGTCAGCTACGCCTCAGCATAGTTATGTCCGTCGCAGCCTTCTTGGGTTTCAGGAGTGACATACAAACGTTATCAAAATTATGGTGAAACGCTGAACACCTGCAAATAATTTTCAACGTACTGGTTAATTTGTAATCTCTCCAGCATACTTCTTGGAACAAGCCAGGTACCTGTGCCCACGCATAGAGGAGTATATAGAAACATGGTGGAATCCCAGCTGATGAAGCAAAGGATTCTTAAAGGAATGAGATGACCATGCGGATCCTGTTTAATTCTCTGAAACAGAATCCGCACTTTTCACCTGCCAAACACATGCCCACTACTCTTCTCTGGGGATAATAAAAACAAACCAGCGATCTCACAGAGGGCCTGAACACCCATCCTGACCGACCCCACAAAACAAAAAAGTACCCTCCAGCTACTAATTATAATGCCAATTTGCAAAATTTCCCTGCATTTTTAAACAATGGAGAAATGATGGTGGGATGATACTTAGAAGAATGGCTTCTTGTCAGTCTCCACTGACAAAAATAGGCAACACCAAGTCAGCTACGCCTCAGCATAGTTATGTCCGTAGCAGCCATATTTGGTTTCAGTAGGCACATACCCACGTTATCACAATTATGGTGAAACGCTGAAAACCTGCAAAGGATTTTCAACATACTGGTTAATTGAAAAGCTCTGAGGCATACTTCTTGGAACAAGCCAGTTTCCTGTGCCCACGCATAGAGAAGTATATAGAACCATGGTGGATTCCCAGCTCATGAAGCAAAGGATTCTTAAAGGAACGGGATTACCATGCGGATCCTGTTTAATTCTCTGAAACAGATCCGCAGTTTTCACCTGCCATACTAATACCCACTTCTCCTCTCTGGGGATAATAAAAACAAACCAGCGAACTGACAGAGGGCCTTATCAACACATCCACACCGATCCCACAGGAAAAGAAAAAAAAAAACACCGTAGCCTCCAGCTACTAATTATAATGCTAACTTACAAAACTTTCCTGCATTTTTAAACAATGGAAAAATGATGGTGAGATGATACTTAGAAGAATGGATTCTTGTCAGTCTCCAGTAACAAAAATAGGCAAAACCAAGTCAGCTACGCCTTAGCATAGTTATGTCCGTCGCAGCCTTCTTGGGTTTCAGGAGGCACAAACAAAAGTTATCACAATTATGGTGAAATGCTGAACACCTGCAAATAATATTCAACGTAGTGGTTAATTGAAAAGCTCTGCGGCATACTTCTTGGAACAAGCCAGTTACCTGTTCCCACGAAAAGAGGAGTATATAGAACCATGCTGGATTTCCAGCTGATGAAGTAAAGGATTATTAAAGGAACAGGATGACCACGGGGATCATCGTTAATTCTCTGAAACAGAATCCGCCCTTTTCACCTGCCAAACACATGCCCACTTCTCCTCTCTGGGGATAATTAAAACTAACCAGCGAACTGACAGAGGGCCTGATCCCCACCATCCACATCGACCGCAAAAACAAAAAAACCGTACCCTCCAGCTACTAATTATAATGCTAACTTGCAAAATTTCCCTGCATTTTAAAACAATGGAAAAATGGTGGTGGGATGATACTTAGAAGAATGGCTTCTTGTCAGTCTCCACTAACAAAAATAGGCAACACCAAGTCAGCTACTCCTCAGCATAGTTATGTCCGTTGCAGCCTTCTTGGGTTTCAGGAGGCACAAACACACGTTATCACAATTATGGTGAAACGCTGAACACCTGCAAATAATTTTCAACGTAGCGGTTAATTGAAAAGCTCTGCGGAATACTTCTTGGAACAAGCCAGTTACCTGTTCCCACGCAAAGAGGAGTATATAGAACCATGGTGGATTTCCAGCTGATGAAGTAAAGGATTATTAAAGGAACGGGATGACCATGGGGATCATCGTTAATTCTCTGAAACAGAATCCGCCCTTTTCACCTGCCAAACACATGCCCACTTCTCCTCTCTGGGGATAATAAAAACTAACCAGCGAGCTGACAGAGGGCCTGACCCCCCTCATCCACATCGACTACAAAAAAAAAAAATCCGTACCCTCCAGTTACTAAGTATAATGCTAACTTGCAAAATTTCCCTGCATTTTAAAACAATGGAAAAATGGTGGTGGGATGATACTTAGAAGAATGGCTTCTTGTCTGTCTCCACTGATAAAAATAGGCAACACCAAGTCAGCTACTCCTCAGCATAGTTATGTCCGTCGCAGCCTTCTTGGGTTTCAGGAGGGACATACAAACGTTATCAAAATTATGGTGAAACGCTGAACACTTGCAAATAATTTTCAACGTACTGGTTAATTTGAAAACTCTCCAGCATAATTCTTGGAACAAGCCAGGTACCTGTGCCCACGCATAGAGGAGTATATAGAAACATGGTGGAATCCCAGCTGATGAAGCAATGGATTCTTAAAGGAATGAGATGACCATGCGGATCCTGTTTAATTCTCTGAAACAGAATCCGCACTTTTCACCTGCCAAACACATGCCCACTACTCTTCTCTGGGGATAATAAAAACAAACCAGCGATCTCACAGAGGGCCTGAACACCCATCCTGACCGACCCCACAAAACAAAAAAGTACCCTCCAGCTACTAATTATAATGCCAATTTGCAAAATTTCCCTGCATTTTTAAACAATGGAGAAATGATGGTGGGATGATACTTAGAAGAATGGCTTCTTGTCAGTCTCCACTGACAAAAATAGGCAACACCAAGTCAGCTACGCCTCAGCATAGTTATGTCCATAGCAGCCATATTTGGTTTCAGTAGGCACATACACACGTTATCACAACTATGGTGAAACGCTGAAAACCTGCAAAGGATTGTCAACATACTGGTTAATTGAAAAGATCTGAGGCATACTTCTTGGAACTAGCCAGTTTCCTGTGCCCACGCATAGACAAGTATATAGAACCATGGTGGATTCCCAGCTCATGAAGCAAAGGATTCTTAAAGGAACGGGATTACCATGCGGATCCTGTTTAATTCTCTGAAACAGATCCGCAGTTTTCACCTGCCATACTAATACCCACTTCTCCTCTCTGGGGATAATAAATACAAACCAGCGAACTGACAGAGGGCCTGACCAACACATCCACACCGACGGCACAGGAAAAAAAAAAAAAAAAAACACCGTAGCCCCCAGCTACTAATTATAATGCTAACTTGCAAAATTTCCCTGCATTTTTAAACAATGGAAAAATGATGGTGAGATGATACTTAGAAGAATGGATTCTTGTCAGTCTCCACTAACAAAAATAGGCAAAACCAAGTCAGCTACGCCTCAGCATAGTTATGTCCGTCGCAGCATTCTTGGGTTTGAGGAGGCACAAACAAACGTTATCACAATTATGGTGAAACGCTGAACACCTGCAAATAATTTTCAACGTACTGGTTAATTGAAAAGCTCTGCGGCATACTT
Organism: Eulemur rufifrons; assembly: GCF_041146395.1. Classification (NCBI taxonomy): domain Eukaryota; kingdom Metazoa; phylum Chordata; class Mammalia; order Primates; family Lemuridae; genus Eulemur; species Eulemur rufifrons. The sequence goes on along the minus strand of NW_027182822.1, from coordinate 1,335,163 downwards.
CTTGGAACAAGGCAGTTACCTGTTCCCACGCAAAGAGGAGTATATAGAACCATGGTGGATGTCCAGCTGATGAAGTAAAGGATTATTAAAGGAATGGGATGACCATGGGGATCATCGTTAATTCTCTGAAACAGAATCCGCCCTTTTCACCTGCCAAACACATGCCCACTTCTCCTCTCTGGGGATAATAAAAACTAACCAGCGAACTGACAGAGGGCCTGACCTCCACCACCCACATCGACCACACAAAAAATAACCGTACCCTCCAGCTACTAATTATAATGCTAACTTGCAAAATTTCCCTGCATTTTAAAACAATGGAAAAATGGTGGTGGGATGATACTTAGAAGAATGGCTTCTTGTCTGTCACCACTAACAAAAATAGGCAATACCAAGTCAGCTACTCCTCAGCATAGTTATGTCCTTCGCAGCCTTCTTGGGTTTCAGGAGGCACAAACACACGTTATCACAATTATGGTGAAACGCTGAACACCTGCAAATAATTTTCAACGTAGTGGTTAATCGAAAAGCTCTGCGGTATACTTCTTGGAACAAGCCAGTTACCTTTTCCCACGCAAAGAGAAGTATATAGAACGATGTTGGATTTCCAGCTGATGAAGTAAAGGATTATTAAAGGAACGGGATGACCATGGGGATCATCGTTAATTCTCTGAAACAGAATCCGCCCTTTTGACCTGCCAAACACATGCCCACTTCTCCTCTCTGGGGATAATAAAAACTAACCAGCGAACTGACAGAGGGCCTGACCCCCCCATCCACATCGACGAGACACACACAAAAAAAAACCGAACCTTCCAGCTACTAATTATAATGCTAACTTGCAAAATTTCCCTGCATTTTAAAACAATGGAAAAATGGTGGTGGGATCATACTTAGAAGAATGGCTTCTTGTCAGTCTCCACTAACAAAAATAGGCAACACCAAGTCAGCTACTCCTCAGCAAAGTTATGTCCGTCGCAGCCTTCTTAGGTTTCAGGAGGCACAAACAAACGTTATCAAAATTATGGTGAAACGCTGAACACCTGCAAATAATTTTCAACGTACTGGTTAATTTGAAAACTCTCCAGCACAATTCTTGGAACAAGCCAGGTACCTGTGCCCACGCATAGAGGAGTATATAGAAACATGGTGGAATCCCAGCTGATGAAGCAAAGGATTCTTAAAGGTATGAGATGACCATGCGGATCCTGTTTAATTCTCTGAAACGGAATCCGCACTTTTTACCTGCCAAACACATGCCCACTACTCTTCTCTGGGGATAATAAAAACAAACCAGCTATCTGAGAGAGGGCATGAACACCCATCCTGACCGACCCCACACAACAAAAAAGTACCCTCCAGCTACTAATTATAATGCCAATTTGCAAAATTTCCCTGCATTTTTAAACAATGGAGAAATGATGGTGGGATGCTATTTAGAAGAATGGCTTCTTGTCAGTCTCCACTGACAAAAATAGGCAACACCAAGTCAGCTACGCCTCAGCATAGTTATGTCCGTAGCAGCCATATTTGGTTTCAGTAGGCACATACACACGTTATCACAATTATGGTGAAACGCTGAAAACCTGCAAAGGATTGTCAACATACTGGTTAATTGAAAAGCTCTGAGGCATACTTCTTGGAACTAGCCAGTTTCCTGTGCCCACGCATAGACAAGTATATAGAACCATGGTGGATTCCCAGCTCATGAAGCAAAGGATTCTTAAAGGAACAGGATTACCATGCGGATCTTGTTTAATTCTCTGAAACAGATCCGCAGTTTTCACCTGCCATACTAATACCCACTTCTTCTCTCTGAGGATAATAAAAACAAACCAGCGAACTGACAGAGGGCCTGACCCACACATCCACACCGACTCCACAGGAAAAAAAAAAAAATACATCGTAGCCTCCAGCTACTAATTATAATGCTAACTTGCAAAACTTTCCTGCATTTTTAAACAATGGAGAAATGATTGTGGGATGATATTTAGAAGAATGGCTTCTTGTCAGTCTCCACTAACAAAAATAGGCAAAACCAAGTCAGCTACGCCTCAGCATAGTTATGTCCGTCGCAGCCTTCTTGGCTATCAGGAGGCACAAACACACGTTATCACAATGATGGTGAAACGCTGAACACCTGCAAATAATTTTCAACGTAGTGGTTAATTGAAAAGCTCTGCGGCATACTTCTTGGAACTAGCCAGTTACCTGTTCCCACGCAAAGAGGAGTATATAGAACCATGGTGGATTTCCAGCTGATGAAGTAAAGGATTATTAAAGGAACGGGATGACCATGGGGATCATCGTTAATTCTCTGAAACAGAATCCGCCCTTTTCACCTGCCAAACACATGCCCACTTCTCCTCTCTGGCGATAATAAAAACTAACCAGCGAACTGACAGAGGGCCTGACCCCCCAATCCACATTGACGACACTCAAAAAAAAAAAAAACCGTACCCTCCAGCTACTAATTATAATGCTAACTTGCAAAATTTCCCTGCATTTTAAAACAACGGAAAAATGGTGGTGGGATGATACTTAGAAGAATGGCTTCTTGTCAGTCTCCACTAACAAAAATAGGCAACACCAAGTCAGCTACTCCTCAGCATAGTTATGTCCGTCGCAGCCTTCTTGAGTTTCAGGAGGCAAAAACAAACGTTATCACAATTATGGTGAAACGCTGACCACCTGCAACTAATTTTCAACGTAGTGGTTAATTGAAAAGCTCTGCGGCATACTTGTTGGAACAAGCCAGTTACCTGTTCCCACGCAAAGAGGAGTATATAGAACCATGGTGGATTTCCAGCTGATGAAGTAAAGTATTATTAAAGGAACGGGATGACCATGGGGATCATCGTTAATTCTCTGAAACAGAATCCGCCCTTAACCTGCCAAACACATGCCCACTTCTCCTCTCTGGGGATAATAAAAACTACCCAGCAAACTGACAGAGGGCCTGACCCCCCCCCATCCACATCGACCACACAGAAAAAAAAAACCGTACCCTCCAGCTACTAAGTATAATGCTAACTTGCAAAATTTCCCTGCATTTTAAAACAATGGAAAAATGGTGGTGGGATCATACTTAAAGAATGGCTTCTTGTCTTTCTCCACTAACAAAAATAGGCAACACCGAGTCAGCTACTCCTCAGCATAGTTATGTCCGTCGCAGCCTTCTTGGGTTTCAGGAGGGACATACACACGTTACCAAAATTTTGGTGAAACGCTGAACACCTGCAAATAATTTTCAACGTACTGGTTAATATGAAAACTCTCCAGCATACTTCTTGGAACAAGCCAGGTACCTGTGCCCACGCATAGAGGAGTATATAGAAACATGGTGGAATCCCAGCTGATGAAGCAAAGGATTCTTAAAGGAATGAGATGACCATGCGGGTCCTGTTTAATTCTCTGAAACAGAATCCGCACTTTTCACCTGCCAAACACATGCCCACTACTCTTCTCTGGGGATAATAAAAACAAACCAGCGATCTGACAGAGGGCCTGAACACCCATCCTGACCGTCCCCACAAAACAAAAAAGTACCCTCCAGCTACTAATTATAATGCCAATTTGCAAAATTTCCCTGCATTTTTAAACAATGGAGAAATGATGGTGGGATGATACTTAGAAGAATGGCTTCTTGTCAGTCTCCACTGACAAAAATAGCCAACACCAAGTAAGCTACGCCTCAGCATAGTTATGTCCTTAGCAGCCATATTTGGTTTCAGTAGGCACATACACACGTTATCACAATTATGGTGAAACGCTGAAAACCTGCAAAGGATTTTCAACATCCTGGTTAATTGAAAAGCTCTGCGGCATACTTCTTGGAACAAGCCAGTTACCTGTTCCCACGCAAAGAGGAGTATATAGAACCATGGTGGATTTCCAGCTGATGAAGTAAAGGATTATTAAAGGAACGGGACGACCATGGGGATCATCGTTAATTCTCAGAAACAGAATCCGCCCTTTTCACCTGCCAAACACATGCCCACTTCTCTTCTCTGGGGATAATAAAAACTAACCAGCGAACTGACAGAGGGCCTGACCCCCCCATCCACATCGACCACACACACAAAAAAAAAAACCGTACCCTCCAGCTACTAATTATAATGCTAACTTGCATAATATCCCTGCATTTTAAAATAATGGAAAAGTGGTGGTGGGATGATACTTAGAAGAATGGCTTCTTGTCAGTCTCCACTAACAAAAATAGGCAACACCAAGTCAGCTACTCCTCAGCATAGTTATGTCCGTCGCAGCCTTCTTGGGTTTCAGGAGGCACAAAGACACGTTATCACTATTATGGTGAAACGCTGAACACCTGCAAATAATTTTCAACGTAGTGGTTAATTTAAAAGCTCTGCGGCATACTTCTTGGAACAAGGCAGTTACCTGTTCCCACGCAAAGAGGAGTATATAGAACCATGGTGGATTTCCAGCTGATGAAGTAAAGGATTATTAAAGGAACGGGATGACCATGGGGATCATCGTTAATTCTCTGAAACAGAATCCGCCCTTTTCACCTGCCAAAAACATGCCCACTTCTCCGCTCTGGGGATAACAAAAACTAACCAGCGAACTGAGAGAGGCCTGACCCCCACCATCCACATCGACCACACAAAAAAAAAAAAACCGTACCCTCCAGCTACTAATTATAATGCTAACTTGCAAAATTTCCCTGCATTTTAAAACAATGGAAAAATGGTGGTGGGATGATACTTAGAAGAATGGCTTCTTGTCAGTCTCCACTAACAAGAATAGGCAACACCAAGTCAGCTACTCCTCAGCATAGTTATGTCCGTCGCAGCCTTCTTGGGTTTCAGGAGGCACAAACAAAGGTTCTCACAATTATGGTGAAACGCTGAACACCTGCAAATAATTTTCAACGTAGTGGTTAATTGAAAAGCTCTGCGGCATACTTCTTGGAACAAGGCAGTTACCTGTTCCCACGCAAAGAGGAGTATAGAGAACCATGGTGGATTTCCAGCTGATGAAGTAAAGGATTATTAAAGGAACGGGATGACCATGGGGATCATCGTTAATTCTCTGAAACAGAATCCGCCCTTTTCACCTGCCAAACACATGCCCACTTCTCCTCTCTGGGGATAATAAAAACTAACCAGCGAACTGACAGAGGGCCTGACCCCCACCACCCACATCGACCACACAAAAAATAACCGTACCCTCCAGCTACTAATTATAATGCTAACTTGCAAAATTTCCCTGCATTTTAAAACAATGGAAAAATGGTGGTGGGATGATACTTAGAAGAATGGCTTCTTGTCTGTCACCACTAACAAAAATAGGCAATACCAAGTCAGCTACTCCTCAGCATAGTTATGTCCTTCGCAGCCTTCTTGGGTTTCAGGAGGCACAAACACACGTTATCACAATTATGGTGAAACGCTGAACACCTGCAAATAATTTTCAACGTAGTGGTTAATCGAAAAGCTCTGCGGTATACTTCTTGGAACAAGCCAGTTACCTTTTCCCACGCAAAGAGAAGTATATAGAACGATGTTGGATTTCCAGCTGATGAAGTAAAGGATTATTAAAGGAACGGGATGACCATGGGGATCATCGTTAATTCTCTGAAACAGAATCCGCCCTTTTGACCTGCCAAACACATGCCCACTTCTCCTCTCTGGGGATAATAAAAACTAACCAGCGAACTGACAGAGGGCCTGACCCCCCCATCCACATCGACGAGACACACACAAAAAAAAACCGAACCTTCCAGCTACTAATTATAATGCTAACTTGCAAAATTTCCCTGCATTTTAAAACAATGGAAAAATGGTGGTGGGATCATACTTAGAAGAATGGCTTCTTGTCAGTCTCCACTAACAAAAATAGGCAACACCAAGTCAGCTACTCCTCAGCAAAGTTATGTCCGTCGCAGCCTTCTTAGGTTTCAGGAGGCACAAACAAACGTTATCAAAATTATGGTGAAACGCTGAACACCTGCAAATAATTTTCAACGTACTGGTTAATTTGAAAACTCTCCAGCACAATTCTTGGAACAAGCCAGGTACCTGTGCCCACGCATAGAGGAGTATATAGAAACATGGTGGAATCCCAGCTGATGAAGCAAAGGATTCTTAAAGGTATGAGATGACCATGCGGATCCTGTTTAATTCTCTGAAACGGAATCCGCACTTTTTACCTGCCAAACACATGCCCACTACTCTTCTCTGGGGATAATAAAAACAAACCAGCTATCTGAGAGAGGGCATGAACACCCATCCTGACCGACCCCACACAACAAAAAAGTACCCTCCAGCTACTAATTATAATGCCAATTTGCAAAATTTCCCTGCATTTTTAAACAATGGAGAAATGATGGTGGGATGCTATTTAGAAGAATGGCTTCTTGTCAGTCTCCACTGACAAAAATAGGCAACACCAAGTCAGCTACGCCTCAGCATAGTTATGTCCGTAGCAGCCATATTTGGTTTCAGTAGGCACATACACACGTTATCACAATTATGGTGAAACGCTGAAAACCTGCAAAGGATTGTCAACATACTGGTTAATTGAAAAGCTCTGAGGCATACTTCTTGGAACTAGCCAGTTTCCTGTGCCCACGCATAGACAAGTATATAGAACCATGGTGGATTCCCAGCTCATGAAGCAAAGGATTCTTAAAGGAACAGGATTACCATGCGGATCTTGTTTAATTCTCTGAAACAGATCCGCAGTTTTCACCTGCCATACTAATACCCACTTCTTCTCTCTGGGGATAATAAAAACAAACCAGCGAACTGACAGAGGGCCTGACCCACACATCCACACCGACTCCACAGGAAAAAAAAAAAAATACATCGTAGCCTCCAGCTACTAATTATAATGCTAACTTGCAAAACTTTCCTGCATTTTTAAACAATGGAGAAATGATTGTGGGATGATATTTAGAAGAATGGCTTCTTGTCAGTCTCCACTAACAAAAATAGGCAAAACCAAGTCAGCTACGCCTCAGCATAGTTATGTCCGTCGCAGCCTTCTTGGCTATCAGGAGGCACAAACACACGTTATCACAATGATGGTGAAACGCTGAACACCTGCAAATAATTTTCAACGTAGTGGTTAATTGAAAAGCTCTGCGGCATACTTCTTGGAACTAGCCAGTTACCTGTTCCCACGCAAAGAGGAGTATATAGAACCATGGTGGATTTCCAGCTGATGAAGTAAAGGATTATTAAAGGAACGGGATGACCATGGGGATCATCGTTAATTCTCTGAAACAGAATCCGCCCTTTTCACCTGCCAAACACATGCCCACTTCTCCTCTCTGGCGATAATAAAAACTAACCAGCGAACTGACAGAGGGCCTGACCCCCCAATCCACATTGACGACACTCAAAAAAAAAAAAAAACCGTACCCTCCAGCTACTAATTATAATGCTAACTTGCAAAATTTCCCTGCATTTTAAAACAACGGAAAAATGGTGGTGGGATGATACTTAGAAGAATGGCTTCTTGTCAGTCTCCACTAACAAAAATAGGCAACACCAAGTCAGCTACTCCTCAGCATAGTTATGTCCGTCGCAGCCTTCTTGAGTTTCAGGAGGCAAAAACAAACGTTATCACAATTATGGTGAAACGCTGACCACCTGCAACTAATTTTCAACGTAGTGGTTAATTGAAAAGCTCTACGGCATACTTGTTGGAACAAGCCAGTTACCTGTTCCCACGCAAAGAGGAGTATATAGAACCATGGTGGATTTCCAGCTGATGAAGTAAAGTATTATTAAAGGAACGGGATGACCATGGGGATCATCGTTAATTCTCTGAAACAGAATCCGCCCTTAACCTGCCAAACACATGCCCACTTCTCCTCTCTGGGGATAATAAAAACTACCCACCGAACTGACAGAGGGCCTGACCCCCCCCCATCCACATCGACCACACAGAAAAAAAAAACCGTACCCTCCAGCTACTAAGTATAATGCTAACTTGCAAAATTTCCCTGCATTTTAAAACAATGGAAAAATGGTGGTGGGATCATACTTAAAGAATGGCTTCTTGTCTTTCTCCACTAACAAAAATAGGCAACACCGAGTCAGCTACTCCTCAGCATAGTTATGTCCGTCGCAGCCTTCTTGGGTTTCAGGAGGGACATACACACGTTACCAAAATTTTGGTGAAACGCTGAACACCTGCAAATAATTTTCAACGTACTGGTTAATATGAAAACTCTCCAGCATACTTCTTGGAACAAGCCAGGTACCTGTGCCCACGCATAGAGGAGTATATAGAAACATGGTGGAATCCCAGCTGATGAAGCAAAGGATTCTTAAAGGAATGAGATGACCATGCGGGTCCTGTTTAATTCTCTGAAACAGAATCCGCACTTTTCACCTGCCAAACACATGCCCACTACTCTTCTCTGGGGATAATAAAAACAAACCAGCGATCTGACAGAGGGCCTGAACACCCATCCTGACCGTCCCCACAAAACAAAAAAGTACCCTCCAGCTACTAATTATAATGCCAATTTGCAAAATTTCCCTGCATTTTTAAACAATGGAGAAATGATGGTGGGATGATACTTAGAAGAATGGCTTCTTGTCAGTCTCCACTGACAAAAATAGCCAACACCAAGTAAGCTACGCCTCAGCATAGTTATGTCCTTAGCAGCCATATTTGGTTTCAGTAGGCACATACACACGTTATCACAATTATGGTGAAACGCTGAAAACCTGCAAAGGATTTTCAACATCCTGGTTAATTGAAAAGCTCTGCGGCATACTTCTTGGAACAAGCCAGTTACCTGTTCCCACGCAAAGAGGAGTATATAGAACCATGGTGGATTTCCAGCTGATGAAGTAAAGGATTATTAAAGGAACGGGACGACCATGGGGATCATCGTTAATTCTCAGAAACAGAATCCGCCCTTTTCACCTGCCAAACACATGCCCACTTCTCTTCTCTGGGGATAATAAAAACTAACCAGCGAACTGACAGAGGGCCTGACCCCCCCATCCACATCGACCACACACAAAAAAAAAAAAACCGTACCCTCCAGCTACTAATTATAATGCTAACTTGCATAATATCCCTGCATTTTAAAATAATGGAAAAGTGGTGGTGGGATGATACTTAGAAGAATGGCTTCTTGTCAGTCTCCACTAACAAAAATAGGCAACACCAAGTCAGCTACTCCTCAGCATAGTTATGTCCGTCGCAGCCTTCTTGGGTTTCAGGAGGCACAAAGACACGTTATCACTATTATGGTGAAACGCTGAACACCTGCAAATAATTTTCAACGTAGTGGTTAATTTAAAAGCTCTGCGGCATACTTCTTGGAACAAGGCAGTTACCTGTTCCCACGCAAAGAGGAGTATATAGAACCATGGTGGATTTCCAGCTGATGAAGTAAAGGATTATTAAAGGAACGGGATGACCATGGGGATCATCGTTAATTCTCTGAAACAGAATCCGCCCTTTTCACCTGCCAAAAACATGCCCACTTCTCCGCTCTGGGGATAACAAAAACTAACCAGCGAACTGAGAGAGGCCTGACCCCCACCATCCACATCGACCACACACAAAAAAAAAACCGTACCCTCCAGCTACTAATTATAATGCTAACTTGCAAAATTTCCCTGCATTTTAAAACAATGGAAAAATGGTGGTGGGATGATACTTAGAAGAATGGCTTCTTGTCAGTCTCCACTAACAAGAATAGGCAACACCAAGTCAGCTACTCCTCAGCATAGTTATGTCCGTCGCAGCCTTCTTGGGTTTCAGGAGGCACAAACAAAGGTTCTCACAATTATGGTGAAACGCTGAACACCTGCAAATAATTTTCAACGTAGTGGTTAATTGAAAAGCTCTGCGGCATACTTCTTGGAACAAGGCAGTTACCTGTTCCCACGCAAAGAGGAGTATAGAGAACCATGGTGGATTTCCAGCTGATGAAGTAAAGGATTATTAAAGGAACGGGATGACCATGGGGATCATCGTTAATTCTCTGAAACAGAATCCGCCCTTTTCACCTGCCAAACACATGCCCACTTCTCCTCTCTGGGGATAATAAAAACTAACCAGCGAACTGACAGAGGGCCTGACCCCCACGATCCACATCGACCACACACAAAAACAAAACCGTACCCTCCAGCTACCAATTATAATGCTAACTTGCAAAATTTCCCTGCATTTTAAAACAATGGAAAAATGGCGGTGGGATGATACTTAGAAGAATGGCTTCTTGTCAGTCTCCACTAACAAAAATAGGCAACACCAAGTCAGCTACTCCTCAGCATAGTTATGTCCGTCGCAGCCTTCTTGGGTTTCAGGAGGGACATACAAATGTTATCAAAATTTTGGTGAAACGCTGAACACCTGCAAATAATTTTCAATGTACTGGTTAATTTGAAAACTCTCCAGCATAATTCTTGGAACAAGACAGGTACCTGTGCCCACGCATAGAGGAGTATATAGAAACATGGTGGAATCCCAGCTGATGAAGCAAAGGATTCTTAAAGGAATGAGATTACCATGCGGATCTTGTTTAATTCTCTGAAACAGAATCCGCACTTTTCACCTGCCAAACACATGCCCACTACTCTTCTCTGGGGATAATAAAAACAAACCAGCGATCTGACAGAGGGCCTGAACTCCCATCCTGACCGACCCCACAAAACAAAAAAGTACCGTCCAGCTACTAATTATAATGCCAATTTGCAAAATTTCCCTGCATTTTTAAACAATGGAGAAATGATGGTGGGATGATACTTAGAAGAATGGCTTCTTGTCAGTCTCCACTGACAAAAATAGGCAACACCAAGTCAACTACGCCTCAGCATAGTTATGTCCGTAGCAGCCATATTTGGTTTCAGTAGGCACATACACACGTTATCACAATTATGGTGAAACGCTGAAAACCTGCAAAGGATTGTCAACATACTGGTTAATTGAAAAGCTCTGAGGCATACTTCTTGGAACTAGCCATTTTCCTGTGCCCACGCATAGACAAGTATATAGAACCATGGTGGATTCCCAGCTCATGAAGCAAAGGATTCTTAAAGGAACGGGATTACCATGCGGATCCTGTTTAATTCTCTGAAACAGATCCGCAGTTATCACCTGGCATACTATTACCCAATTCTCCTCTCTGGAGATAATAAAAACCAACCGGGGAACTGACAGAGGGCCTGACCAACACATCCACACCTACCCCACAGGAAAAAAAAAAAAAAACACTGTAGCCTCCAGCTACTAATTATAATGCTAACTTGCAAAATTTCCCTGCATTTTAAAACAATGGAAAAATGGTGGTGGGATGATACTTAGAAGAATGGCTTCTTGTCAGTCTCCACTAACAAAAATAGGCAACACCAAGTCAGCTAATCCTCAGCATAGTTATGTCCGTCGCAGCCTTCTTGGGTTTCAGGAGGCACAAACAAAGGTTCTGACAATTATGGTGAAACGCTGAACACCTGCAAATAATTTTCAACGTAGTGGTTAATTGAAAAGCTCTGCGGCATACTTCTTGGAACAAGGCAGTTACCTGTTCCCACGCAAAAAGAGGAGTATATAGAACCATGGTGGATTTCCAGCTGATGAAGTAAAGGATTATTAATGGAACGGGATGACCATGGGGATCATCGTTAATTCTCTGAAAAGGAATCCGCCCTTCTCACCTGCCAAACACATGCCCACTTCTCCTCTCTGGGGATAATAAAAACTAACCAGCGAACTGACAGAGGGCCTGACCCCCCCCATCCACATCGACCACACACACAAAAAAAAACCGTACCCTCCAGCTACTAATTATAATGCTAACTTGCAAAATTTCCCTGCATTTTAAAACAATGGAAAAATGGTGGTGGGATGATACTTAGAAGAATGGCTTCTTGTCAGTCTCCACTAACAAAAATAGGCAACACCAAGTCAGCTACTCCTCAGCATAGTTATGTCCGTCGCAGCCTTCTTGGGTTTCAGGAGGCACAAACAAATGTTCTCACAATTATGGTGAAACGCTGAACACCTGCAAATAATTTTCAACGTAGTGGTTAATTGAAAAGCTCTGCGGCATACTTCTTGGAACAAGGCAGCTACCTGTTCCCACGCAAAGAGGAGTATATAGAACCATGGTGGATTTCCAGCTGATGAAGTAAAGGATTATTAAAGGAACGGGATGACCGTGGGGATCATCGTTAATTCTCTGAAACAGAATCCGCCGTTTTCACCTGCCAAACACATGCCCACTTCTCCTCTCTGGGGATAATAAAAACTAACCAGCGAACTGACAGAGGGCCTGACCCACCCCCATCCACATCGACCCCACACAAAAAAAAAAACCGTACCCTCCAGCTACTAATTATAATGCTAACTTGCAAAATTTCCCTGCATTTTAAAACAATGGAAAAATGGTGGTGGGATCATACTTAGAAGAATGGCTTCTTGTCTGTCTCCACTAACAAAAATAGGCAACACCAAGTCAGCTACTGCTCAGCATAGTTATGTCCGTCACAGCCTTCTTGGGTTTCAGGAGGGACATACAAACGTTATCAAAATTATGGTGAAACGCTGAACACTTGCAAATAATTTTGAACGTACTGGTTAATTTGAAAACTCTCCAGCATAATTCTTGGAACAAGCCAGGTACCTGTGCCCACGCATAGAGGAGTATATAGAAACATGGTGGAATCCCAGCTGATGAAGCAAAGGATTCTTAAAGAATGAGATGACCATGCGGATCCTGTTTAATTCTCTGAAACAGAATCCGCACTTTTCACCTGCCAAACACATGCCCACTACTCTTCTCTGGGGATAATAAAAACAAACCAGCGATCTGACAGAGGGCCTGAACACCCATCCTGACCGACCCCACAAAACAAAAAAGTACCCTCCAGCTACTAATTATAATGCCAATTTGCAAAATTTCCCTGCATTTTTAAACAATGGAGAAATGATGGTGGGATGATACTTAGAAGAATGGCTTCTTGTCAGTCTCCACTGACAAAAATAGGCAACACCAAGTCAGCTACGCCTCAGCATAGTTATGTCCGTAGCAGCCATATTTGGTTTCAGTAGGCACATACACACGTTATCACAATTATGGTGAAATGCTGAAAACATCCAAAGGATGGTCAACATACTGGTTAATTGAAAAGCTTTGAGGCATACTTCTTGGAACTAGCCAGTTTCCTGTGCCCACGCATAGACAAGTATATAGAACCATGGTGGATTCCCAGCTCATGAAGCAAAGGATTCTTAAAGGAACGGGATTACCATGCGGATCCTGTTTAATTCTCTGAAACAGATCCGCAGTTTTCACCTGCCATACTAATACCCACTTCTCCTCTCTGGGGATAATAAAAACCAACCGGGGAACTGACAGAGGGCCTGACCAACACATCCACACCGACCCCACAGGAAAAAAAAAAAAAAAAAAACACCGTAGCCTCCAGCTACTAATTACAATGCTAACTTGCAAAATTTTCCTGCATTTTTAAACAATGGAAAAATGATGGTGAGATGATACTTACAAGAATGGATCCTTGTCAGTCTCCACTAACAAAAATAGGCAAAACCAAGTAAGCTACTCCTCAGCATAGTTATATCCGTCGCAGCCTTCTTGGGTTTCAGGAGGCACAAACAAAGGTTCTCACAATTATGGTGAAACGCTGAACACCTGCAAATAATTTTCAACGTAGTGGTTAATTGAAAAGCTCTGCGGCATACTTCTTGGAACAAGCCAGTTACCTGATCCCACGCAAAGAGGAGTATAGAGAACCATGGTGGATTTCCAGCTGATGAAGTAAAGGATTATTAAAGGAAAGGGATGACCATGGGGATCATCGTTAATTCTCTGAAACAGAATCCGCCCTTTTCACCTGCCAAACACATGGCCACTTCTCCTCTCTGGGGATAATAAAAACTAACCAGCGAACTGACAGAGGGCCTGACCCGCCCCCATCCACATCGACCACAAAAAAAAAAAAAACCGTACTCTCCAGCTACTAATTATAATACTAACTTGCAAAATTTCCCTGCATTTTAAAACAATGGAAAAATGGTGGGGGGATGATACTTAGAAGAATGGCTTCTTGTCAGTCTCCACTAACAAAAATAGGCAACACCAAGTCAGCTACTCCTCAGCATAGTTATGACCGTCGCAGCCTTCTTCTGCATTTTAAAACAATGGAAAAATGGTGGTGGGATGATACTAGAAGAATGGCTTCTTGTCAGTCTCCACTAACAAAAATAGGCAACACCAAGTCAGCTACTCCTCAGCATAGTTATGTCCGTCGCAGCCTTCTTGGGTTTCAGGAGGCACAAACAAAGGTTCTCACAATTATGGTGAAACGCTGAACACCTGCAAATAATTTTCAACATAGTGGTTAATTGAAAAGCTCTGCGGCATACTTCTTGGAACAAGGCAGTTACCTGTTCCCACGCAAAGAGGAGTATAGAGAACCATGGTGGATTTCCAGCTGATGAAGTAAAGGATTATTAAAGGAAAGGGATGACCATGGGGATCATCGTTAATTCTCTGAAACAGAATCCGCCCTTTTCACCTGCCAAACACATGCCCACTTCTCCTCTCTGGGGATAATTAAAACTAACCAGCGAACTGACAGAGGGCCTGACCCCCACCATCCACATCGACCACACACAAAAATAAAAAACCGTACCCTCCAGCTACTAATTATAATGCTAACTTGCACAATTTCCCTGCATTTTAAAACAATGGGAAAATGGTGGTGGGATGAGACTTAGAAGAATGGCCTCTTGTCAGTCTCCACTAACAAAAATAGGCAACACCAAGTCAGCTACTCCTCAGCATAGCTATGTCCATCGCAGCCTTCTTGGGTTTCAGGAGGCACAAACAAAGGTTCTCACAATTATGGTGAAACGCTGAACACCTGCAAATAATTTTCAACGTAGTGGTTAATTGAAAAGCTCTGCGGCATACTTCTTGGAACAAGCCAGTTACCTGTTCCCACGCAAAGAGGAGTATATAGAACCATGGTGGATTTCCAGCTGAAGAAGTAAAGGATTATTAAAGGAACGGGATGACCATGGGGATCATCGTTAATTCTCTGAAACAGAATCCGCCCTTTTCACCTGCCAAACACATGCCCACTTCTCCTCTCTGGGGATAATAAAAACTAACCAGCGAACTGACAGAGGGCCTGACCCCCCCCATCCACATCGACCACACACACAAAAAAAAACCGTACCCTCCAGCTACTAATTATAATGCTAACTTGCAAAATTTCCCTGCATTTTAAAACAATGGAATAATGGTGGTGGGACGATACTTAGAAGAATGGATTCTTGTCAGTCTCCACTAACAAAAATAGGCAACACCAAGTCAGCTACTCCTCAGCATAGCTATGTCCGTCGCAGCCTTCTTGGGTTTCAGGAGGCACAAACAAAGGTTCTCACAATTATGGTGAAACGCTGAACACCTGCAAATAATTTTCAACGTAGTGGTTAATTTAAAAGCTCTGCGGCATACTTCTTGGAACAAGGCAGTTACCTGTTCCCACGCAAAGAGGAGTATATAGAACCATGGTGGATTTCCAGCTGATGAAGTAAAGGATTATTAAAGGAACGGGATGACCATGGGGATCATCATTAATTCTCTGAAACAGAATACGCCCTTTTCACCTGCCAAACACATGCCCACTTCTCCACTCTCGGGATAATAAAAACTAACCAGCGAACTGACAGAGGGCCTGACCAACACATCCACATCGACCACACACACAAAAAAAAAACCGTACCCTCCAGCTACTAATTATAATGCTAACTTGCAATATTTACCTGCATTTTAAAACAATGGAAAAATGGTGGTGGGATGAGACTTAGAAGAATGGCTTCTTGTCAGTCTCCACTAACAAAAATAGGCAACACCAAGTCAGCTACTCCTCAGCATAGCTATGTCCATCGCAGCCTTCTTGGGTTTCAGGAGGCACAAACAAAGGTTCTGACAATTATGGTAAAACGCTGAACACCTGCAAATAATTTTCAACGTAGTGGTTAATTGAAAAGCTCTGCGGCATACTTCTTGGAACAAGGCAGTTACCTGTTCCCACGCAAAGAGGAGTATATAGAACCATGGTGGATTTCCAGCGGATGAAGTAAAGGATTATTAAAGGAACGGGATGACCATGGGGATCATCGTTAATTCTCTGAAACAGAATCCGCCCTTTTCACCTGCCAAACACATGCCCACTTCTCCTCTCTGGGGATAATAAAAACTAACCAGCGAACTGACAGAGGGCCTGACCCCCCCATCCACATCGACCACACACAAAAAAAAAAACCGTACCCTCCAGCTACTAATTATAATGCTAACTTGCAAAATTTCCCTGCATTTTAAAACAATGGAAAAATGGTGGTGGGATGATACTTAGAAGAATGGCTTCTTGTCAGTCTCCACTAATAAAAAATAGGCAACACCAAGTCAGCTACTCCTCAGCATAGTTATGTCCGTCGCAGCCTTCTTGGGTTTCAGGAGGCACAAACAAATGTTCTCACAATTATGGTGAAACGCTGAACACCTGCAAATAATTTTCAACGTAGTGGTTAATTGAAAAGCTCTGCGGCATACTTCTTGGAACAAGCCAGTTACCTGTTCCCACGCAAAGAGGAGTATATAGAACCATGGTGGATTTCCAGCTGATGAAGTAAAGGATTATTAAAGGAAAGGGATGACCATGGGGATCATCGTTAATTCTCTGAAACAGAATCCGCCCTTTTCACCTGCCAAACACATGGCCACTTCTCCTCTCTGGGGATAATAAAAACTAACCAGCGAACTGACAGAGGGCCTGACCACCCCATCCACATCGACCACACACACAAAAAAAAAACCGTACCCTCCAGCTACTAATTATAATGCTAACTTGCAAAATTTCCCTGCATTTTAAAACAATGGAAAAATGGTGGTGGGATGATACTTAGAAGAATGGCTTCTTGTCAGTCTCCACTAACAATAATAGGCAACACCAAGTCAGCTACTCCTCAGCATAGCTATGTCCATCGCAGCCTTCTTGGGTTTCAGGAGGCACAAACAAATGTTCTCACAATTATGGTAAAACGCTGAACACCTGCAAATAATTTTCATCGTAGTCGTTAATTGAAAAGCTCTGCGGCATACTTCTTGGAATAAGACAGTTACCTGTTCCCACGCAAAGAGGAGTATATAATACCATGGTGGATTTCCAGCTGATGAAGCAAAGGATTCTTAAAGGAATGAGATGACCATGCGGATCCTGTTTAATTCTCTGAAACAGAATCCGCACTTTTCACCTGCCAAGCACATGCCCACTACTCTTCTCTGGGGATAATAAAAACAAACCAGCGATCTGACAGAGGGCCTGAACACCCATCCTGACCGACCCCACAAAACAAAAAAGTACCCTCCAGCTACTAATTATAATGCCAAGTGCAAAATTTCCCTGCATTTTTAAACAATGGAGAAATGATGGTGGGATGATTCTTAGAAGAAGGGCTTCTTGTCAGTCTCCACTGACAAAAATAGGCAACACCAAGTCAGCTACGCCTCAGCATAGTTATGTCCGTAGCAGCCATATTTGGTTTCAGTAGGCACATACACACGTTATCACAATTATGGTGAAACGCTGAAAACCTGCAAAGGATTGTCAACATACTGGTTAATTGAAAACCTCTGAGGCATACTTCTTGGAACTAGCCAGTTTCCTGTGCCCACGCATAGACAAGTATATAGAACCATGGTGGATTCCCAGCTCATGAAGCAAAGGATACTTAAAGGAACGGGATTACCATGCGGATCCTGTTTAATTCTCTGAAACAGATCCGCAGTTTTCACCTGCCATACTAATACCCACTTCTCCTCTCTGGGGATAATAAAACCCACCGGGGAACTGACAGAGGGCCTGACCAACACATCCACACCGACCCCACAGGAAAAAAAAAAAAAAAAACACTGTAGCCTCCAGCTACTAATTATAATGCTAACTTGCAAAATTTTCCTGCATTTTTAAACAATGGAAAAATGATGGTGAGATGATACTTACAAGAATGGATTCTTGTCAGTCTCCACTAACAAAAATAGGCAAAACCAAGTCAGCTACGCCTCAGCATAGTTATGTCCGTCGCAGCCTTCTTGGGTTTCAGGAGGCACAAACAAAGGTTCTCACAATTATGGTGAAACGCTGAACACCTGCAAATAATTTTCAACGTAGTGGTTAATTGAAAAGCTCTGCGGCATACTTCTTGGAACAAGGCAGTTACCTGTTCCCACGCAAAGAGGAGTATATAGAACCATGGTGGATTTCCAGCTGATGAAGTAAAGGATTATTAAAGGAAAGGGATGACCATGGGGATCATCGTTAATTCTCTGAAAGAGAATCCGCCCTTTTCACCTGCCAAACACATGCCCACTTCTCCTCTCTTGGGATAATAAAAACTAACCAGCGAACTGACAGAGGGCCTGACCCCCACCATCCACATCGACCACACACTAAAAAAAAACCGTACCCTCCAGCTACTAATTATAATGCTAACTTGCAAAATTTCCCTGCATTTTAAAACAATGGAAAAATGGTGGTGGGATGAGACTTAGAAGAATGGCTTCTTGTCAGTCTCCACTAACAAAAATAGGCAACACCAAGTCAGCTACTCCTCAGCATAGTTATGTCCGTCGCAGCCTTCTTGGGTTTCAGGAGGCACAAACAAATGTTCTCACAATTATGGTGAAACGCTGAACACCTGCAAATAATTTTCAACGTAGTGGTTAATTGAAAAGCTCTGCGGCATACTTCTTGGAACAAGGCAGCTACCTGTTCCCACGCAAAGAGGAGTATATAGAACCATGGTGGATTTCCAGCTGATGAAGTAAAGGATTATTAAAGGAACGGGATGACCGTGGGGATCATCGTTAATTCTCTGAAACAGAATCCGCCGTTTTCACCTGCCAAACACATGCCCACTTCTCCTCTCTGGGGATAATAAAAACTAACCAGCGAACTGACAGAGGGCCTGACCCACCCCCATCCACATCGACCCCACACAAAAAAAAAAACCGTACCCTCCAGCTACTAATTATAATGCTAACTTGCAAAATTTCCCTGCATTTTAAAACAATGGAAAAATGGTGGTGGGATCATACTTAGAAGAATGGCTTCTTGTCTGTCTCCACTAACAAAAATAGGCAACACCAAGTCAGCTACTCCTCAGCATAGTTATGTCCGTCACAGCCTTCTTGGGTTTCAGGAGGGACATACAAACGTTATCAAAATTATGGTGAAACGCTGAACACTTGCAAATAATTTTGAACGTACTGGTTAATTTGAAAACTCTCCAGCATAATTCTTGGAACAAGCCAGGTACCTGTGCCCACGCATAGAGGAGTATATAGAAACATGGTGGAATCCCAGCTGATGAAGCAAAGGATTCTTAAAGAATGAGATGACCATGCGGATCCTGTTTAATTCTCTGAAACAGAATCCGCACTTTTCACCTGCCAAACACATGCCCACTACTCTTCTCTGGGGATAATAAAAACAAACCAGCGATCTGACAGAGGGCCTGAACACCCATCCTGACCGACCCCACAAAACAAAAAAGTACCCTCCAGCTACTAATTATAATGCCAATTTGCAAAATTTCCCTGCATTTTTAAACAATGGAGAAATGATGGTGGGATGATACTTAGAAGAATGGCTTCTTGTCAGTCTCCACTGACAAAAATAGGCAACACCAAGTCAGCTACGCCTCAGCATAGTTATGTCCGTAGCAGCCATATTTGGTTTCAGTAGGCACATACACACGTTATCACAATTATGGTGAAATGCTGAAAACCTGCAAAGGATGGTCAACATACTGGTTAATTGAAAAGCTTTGAGGCATACTTCTTGGAACTAGCCAGTTTCCTGTGCCCACGCATAGACAAGTATATAGAACCATGGTGGATTCCCAGCTCATGAAGCAAAGGATTCTTAAAGGAACGGGATTACCATGCGGATCCTGTTTAATTCTCTGAAACAGATCCGCAGTTTTCACCTGCCATACTAATACCCACTTCTCCTCTCTGGGGATAATAAAAACCAACCGGGGAACTGACAGAGGGCCTGACCAACACATCCACACCGACCCCACAGGAAAAAAAAAAAAAAAAAACACCGTAGCCTCCAGCTACTAATTACAATGCTAACTTGCAAAATTTTCCTGCATTTTTAAACAATGGAAAAATGATGGTGAGATGATACTTACAAGAATGGATCCTTGTCAGTCTCCACTAACAAAAATAGGCAAAACCAAGTCAGCTACTCCTCAGCATAGTTATATCCGTCGCAGCCTTCTTGGGTTTCAGGAGGCACAAACAAAGGTTCTCACAATTATGGTGAAACGCTGAACACCTGCAAATAATTTTCAACGTAGTGGTTAATTGAAAAGCTCTGCGGCATACTTCTTGGAACAAGCCAGTTACCTGATCCCACGCAAAGAGGAGTATAGAGAACCATGGTGGATTTCCAGCTGATGAAGTAAAGGATTATTAAAGGAAAGGGATGACCATGGGGATCATCGTTAATTCTCTGAAACAGAATCCGCCCTTTTCACCTGCCAAACACATGGCCACTTCTCCTCTCTGGGGATAATAAAAACTAACCAGCGAACTGACAGAGGGCCTGACCCGCCCCCATCCACATCGACCACAAAAAAAAAAAAAAACCGTACCCTCCAGCTACTAATTATAATACTAACTTGCAAAATTTCCCTGCATTTTAAAACAATGGAAAAATGGTGGTGGGATGATACTTAGAAGAATGGCTTCTTGTCAGTCTCCACTAACAAAAATAGGCAACACCAAGTCAGCTACTCCTCAGCATAGTTATGACCGTCGCAGCCTTCTTCTGCATTTTAAAACAATGGAAAAATGGTGGTGGGATGATACTAGAAGAATGGCTTCTTGTCAGTCTCCACTAACAAAAATAGGCAACACCAAGTCAGCTACTCCTCAGCATAGTTATGTCCGTCGCAGCCTTCTTGGGTTTCAGGAGGCACAAACAAAGGTTCTCACAATTATGGTGAAACGCTGAACACCTGCAAATAATTTTCAACATAGTGGTTAATTGAAAAGCTCTGCGGCATACTTCTTGGAACAAGGCAGTTACCTGTTCCCACGCAAAGAGGAGTATAGAGAACCATGGTGGATTTCCAGCTGATGAAGTAAAGGATTATTAAAGGAAAGGGATGACCATGGGGATCATCGTTAATTCTCTGAAACAGAATCCGCCCTTTTCACCTGCCAAACACATGCCCACTTCTCCTCTCTGGGGATAATAAAAACTTACCAGCGAACTGACAGAGGGCCTGACCCCCACCATCCACATCGACCACACACAAAAATAAAAAACCGTACCCTCCAGCTACTAATTATAATGCTAACTTGCACAATTTCCCTGCATTTTAAAACAATGGGAAAATGGTGGTGGGATGAGACTTAGAAGAATGGCCTCTTGTCAGTCTCCACTAACAAAAATAGGCAACACCAAGTCAGCTACTCCTCAGCATAGCTATGTCCATCGCAGCCTTCTTGGGTTTCAGGAGGCACAAACAAAGGTTCTCACAATTATGGTGAAACGCTGAACACCTGCAAATAATTTTCAACGTAGTGGTTAATTGAAAAGCTCTGCGGCATACTTCTTGGAACAAGCCAGTTACCTGTTCCCACGCAAAGAGGAGTATATAGAACCATGGTGGATTTCCAGCTGAAGAAGTAAAGGATTATTAAAGGAACGGGATGACCATGGGGATCATCGTTAATTCTCTGAAACAGAATCCGCCCTTTTCACCTGCCAAACACATGCCCACTTCTCCTCTCTGGGGATAATAAAAACTAACCAGCGAACTGACAGAGGGCCTGACCCCCCCCATCCACATCGACCACACACACAAAAAAAAACCGTACCCTCCAGCTACTAATTATAATGCTAACTTGCAAAATTTCCCTGCATTTTAAAACAATGGAATAATGGTGGTGGGACGATACTTAGAAGAATGGATTCTTGTCAGTCTCCACTAACAAAAATAGGCAACACCAAGTCAGCTACTCCTCAGCATAGCTATGTCCGTCGCAGCCTTCTTGGGTTTCAGGAGGCACAAACAAAGGTTCTCACAATTATGGTGAAACGCTGAACACCTGCAAATAATTTTCAACGTAGTGGTTAATTGAAAAGCTCTGCGGCATACTTCTTGGAACAAGGCAGTTACCTGTTCCCACGCAAAGAGGAGTATATAGAACCATGGTGGATTTCCAGCTGATGAAGTAAAGGATTATTAAAGGAACGGGATGACCATGGGGATCATCATTAATTCTCTGAAACAGAATCCGCCGTTTTCACCTGCCAAACACATGCCCACTTCTCCACTCTCGGGATAATAAAAACTAACCAGCGAACTGACAGAGGGCCTGACCAACACATCCACATCGACCACACACACAAAAAAAAAACCGTACCCTCCAGCTACTAATTATAATGCTAACTTGCAATATTTACCTGCATTTTAAAACAATGGAAAAATGGTGGTGGGATGAGACTTAGAAGAATGGCTTCTTGTCAGTCTCCACTAACAAAAATAGGCAACACCAAGTCAGCTACTCCTCAGCATAGCTATGTCCATCGCAGCCTTCTTGGGTTTCAGGAGGCACAAACAAAGGTTCTGACAATTATGGTAAAACGCTGAACACCTGCAAATAATTTTCAACGTAGTGATTAATTGAAAAGCTCTGCGGCATACTTCTTGGAACAAGGTAGTTACCTGTTCCCACGCAAAGAGGAGTATATAGAACCATGGTGGATTTCCAGCGGATGAAGTAAAGGATTATTAAAGGAACGGGATGACCATGGGGATCATCGTTAATTCTCTGAAACAGAATCCGCCCTTTTCACCTGCCAAACACATGCCCACTTCTCCTCTCTGGGGATAATAAAAACTAACCAGCGAACTGACAGAGGGCCTGACCCCCACCATCCACATCGACCACACACAAAAAAAAAAACCGTACCCTCCAGCTACTAATTATAATGCTAACTTGCAAAATTTCCCTGCATTTTAAAACAATGGAAAAATGGTGGTGGGATGATACTTAGAAGAATGGCTTCTTGTCAGTCTCCACTAATAAAAAATAGGCAACACCAAGTCAGCTACTCCTCAGCATAGTTATGTCCGTCGCAGCCTTCTTGGGTTTCAGGAGGCACAAACAAATGTTCTCACAATTATGGTGAAACGCTGAACACCTGCAAATAATTTTCAACGTAGTGGTTAATTGAAAAGCTCTGCGGCATACTTCTTGGAACAAGCCAGTTACCTGTTCCCACGCAAAGAGGAGTATATAGAACCATGGTGGATTTCCAGCTGATGAAGTAAAGGATTATTAAAGGAACGGGATGACCATGGGGATCATCGTTAATTCTCTGAAACAGAATCCGCCCTTTTCACCTGCCAAACACATGCCCACTTCTCCTCTCTGGGGATAATAAAAAATAACCAGCGAACTGACAGAGGGCCTGACCACCCCATCCACATCGACCACACACACAAAAAAAAAACCGTACCCTCCAGCTACTAATTATAATGCTAACTTGCAAAATTTCCCTGCATTTTAAAACAATGGAAAAATGGTGGTGGGATGATACTTAGAAGAATGGCTTCTTGTCAGTCTCCACTAACAATAATAGGCAACACCAAGTCAGCTACTCCTCAGCATAGCTATGTCCATCGCAGCCTTCTTGGGTTTCAGGAGGCACAAACAAATGTTCTCACAATTATGGTAAAACGCTGAACACCTGCAAATAATTTTCATCGTAGTCGTTAATTGAAAAGCTCTGCGGCATACTTCTTGGAACAAGACAGTTACCTGTTCCCACGCAAAGAGGAGTATATAATACCATGGTGGATTTCCAGCTGATGAAGCAAAGGATTCTTAAAGGAATGAGATGACCATGCGGATCCTGTTTAATTCTCTGAAACAGAATCCGCACTTTTCACCTGCCAAGCACATGCCCACTACTCTTCTCTGGGGATAATAAAAACAAACCAGCGATCTGACAGAGGGCCTGAACACCCATCCTGACCGACCCCACAAAACAAAAAAGTACCCTCCAGCTACTAATTATAATGCCAAGTGCAAAATTTCCCTGCATTTTTAAACAATGGAGAAATGATGGTGGGATGATTCTTAGAAGAATGGCTTCTTGTCAGTCTCCACTGACAAAAATAGGCAACACCAAGTCAGCTACGCCTCAGGATAGTTATGTCCGTAGCAGCCATATTTGGTTTCAGTAGGCACATACACACGTTATCACAATTATGGTGAAACGCTGAAAACCTGCAAAGGATTGTCAACATACTGGTTAATTGAAAACCTCTGAGGCATACTTCTTGGAACTAGCCAGTTTCCTGTGCCCACGCATAGACAAGTATATAGAACCATGGTGGATTCCCAGCTCATGAAGCAAAGGATACTTAAAGGAACGGGATTACCATGCGGATCCTGTTTAATTCTCTGAAACAGATCCGCAGTTTTCACCTGCCATACTAATACCCACTTCTCCTCTCTGGGGATAATAAAACCCACCGGGGAACTGACAGAGGGCCTGACCAACACATCCACACCGACCCCACAGGAAAAAAAAAAAAAAAAACACTGTAGCCTCCAGCTACTAATTATAATGCTAACTTGCAAAATTTTCCTGCATTTTTAAACAATGGAAAAATGATGGTGAGATGATACTTACAAGAATGGATTCTTGTCAGTCTCCACTAACAAAAATAGGCAAAACCAAGTCAGCTACGCCTCAGCATAGTTATGTCCGTCGCAGCCTTCTTGGGTTTCAGGAGGCACAAACAAAGGTTCTCACAATTATGGTGAAACGCTGAACACCTGCAAATAATTTTCAACGTAGTGGTTAATTGAAAAGCTCTGCGGCATACTTCTTGGAACAAGGCAGTTACCTGTTCCCACGCAAAGAGGAGTATATAGAACCATGGTGGATTTCCAGCTGATGAAGTAAAGGATTATTAAAGGAAAGGGATGACCATGGGGATCATCGTTAATTCTCTGAAAGAGAATCCGCCCTTTTCACCTGCCAAACACATGCCCACTTCTCCTCTCTTGGGATAATAAAAACTAACCAGCGAACTGACAGAGGGCCTGACCCCCACCATCCACATCGACCACACACTAAAAAAAAACCGTACCCTCCAGCTACTAATTATAATGCTAACTTGCAAAATTTCCCTGCATTTTAAAACAATGGAAAAATGGTGGTGGGATGAGACTTAGAAGAATGGCTTCTTGTCAGTCTCCACTAACAAAAATAGGCAACACCAAGTCAGCTACTCCTCAGCATAGTTATGTCCGTCGCAGCCTTCTTGGGTTTCAGGAGGCACAAACAAATGTTCTCACAATTATGGTGAAACGCTGAACACCTGCAAATAATTTTCAACGTAGTGGTTAATTGAAAAGCTCTGCGGCATACTTCTTGGAACAAGGCAGCTACCTGTTCCCACGCAAAGAGGAGTATATAGAACCATGGTGGATTTCCAGCTGATGAAGTAAAGGATTATTAAAGGAACGGGATGACCGTGGGGATCATCGTTAATTCTCTGAAACAGAATCCGCCGTTTTCACCTGCCAAACACATGCCCACTTCTCCTCTCTGGGGATAATAAAAACTAACCAGCGAACTGACAGAGGGCCTGACCCACCCCCATCCACATCGACCCCACACACAAAAAAAAACCGTACCCTCCAGCTACTAATTATAATGCTAACTTGCAAAATTTCCCTGCATTTTAAAACAATGGAAAAATGGTGGTGGGATCATACTTAGAAGAATGGCTTCTTGTCTGTCTCCACTAACAAAAATAGGCAACACCAAGTCAGCTACTCCTCAGCATAGTTATGTCCGTCACAGCCTTCTTGGGTTTCAGGAGGGACATACAAACGTTATCAAAATTATGGTGAAACGCTGAACACTTGCAAATAATTTTGAACGTACTGGTTAATTTGAAAACTCTCCAGCATAATTCTTGGAACAAGCCAGGTACCTGTGCCCACGCATAGAGGAGTATATAGAAACATGGTGGAATCCCAGCTGATGAAGCAAAGGATTCTTAAAGAATGAGATGACCATGCGGATCCTGTTTAATTCTCTGAAACAGAATCCGCACTTTTCACCTGCCAAACACATGCCCACTACTCTTCTCTGGGGATAATAAAAACAAACCAGCGATCTGACAGAGGGCCTGAACACCCATCCTGACCGACCCCACAAAACAAAAAAGTACCCTCCAGCTACTAATTATAATGCCAATTTGCAAAATTTCCCTGCATTTTTAAACAATGGAGAAATGATGGTGGGATGATACCTAGAAGAATGGCTTCTTGTCAGTCTCCACTGACAAAAATAGGCAACACCAAGTCAGCTACGCCTCAGCATAGTTATGTCCGTAGCAGCCATATTTGGTTTCAGTAGGCACATACACACGTTATCACAATTATGGTGAAATGCTGAAAACCTGCAAAGGATGGTCAACATACTGGTTAATTGAAAAGCTTTGAGGCATACTTCTTGGAACTAGCCAGTTTCCTGTGCCCACGCATAGACAAGTATATAGAACCATGGTGGATTCCCAGCTCATGAAGCAAAGGATTCTTAAAGGAACGGGATTACCATGCGGATCCTGTTTAATTCTCTGAAACAGATCCGCAGTTTTCACCTGCCATACTAATACCCACTTCTCCTCTCTGGGGATAATAAAAACCAACCGGGGAACTGACAGAGGGCCTGACCAACACATCCACACCGACCCCACAGGAAAAAAAAAAAAAAAAAAACACCGTAGCCTCCAGCTACTAATTACAAGGCTAACTTGCAAAATTTTCCTGCATTTTTAAACAATGGAAAAATGATGGTGAGATGATACTTACAAGAATGGATCCTTGTCAGTCTCCACTAACAAAAATAGGCAAAACCAAGTCAGCTACTCCTCAGCATAGTTATATCCGTCGCAGCCTTCTTGGGTTTCAGGAGGCACAAACAAAGGTTCTCACAATTATGGTGAAACGCTGAACACCTGCAAATAATTTTCAACGTAGTGGTTAATTGAAAAGCTCTGCGGCATACTTCTTGGAACAAGCCAGTTACCTGATCCCACGCAAAGAGGAGTATAGAGAACCATGGTGGATTTCCAGCTGATGAAGTAAAGGATTATTAAAGGAAAGGGATGACCATGGGGATCATCGTTAATTCTCTGAAACAGAATCCGCCCTTTTCACCTGCCAAACACATGGCCACTTCTCCTCTCTGGGGATAATAAAAACTAACCAGCGAACTGACAGAGGGCCTGACCCGCCCCCATCCACATCGACCACAAAAAAAAAAAAAACCATACCCTCCAGCTACTAATTATAATAATAACTTGCAAAATTTCCCTGCATTTTAAAACAATGGAAAAATGGTGGTGGGATGATACTTAGAAGAATGGCTTCTTGTCAGTCTCCACTAACAAAAATAGGCAACACCAAGTCAGCTACTCCTCAGCATAGTTATGACCGTCGCAGCCTTCTTCTGCATTTTAAAACAATGGAAAAATGGTGGTGGGATGATACTAGAAGAATGGCTTCTTGTCAGTCTCCACTAACAAAAATAGGCAACACCAAGTCAGCTACTCCTCAGCATAGTTATGTCCGTCGCAGCCTTCTTGGGTTTCAGGAGGCACAAACAAAGGTTCTCACAATTATGGTGAAACGCTGAACACCTGCAAATAATTTTCAACATAGTGGTTAATTGAAAAGCTCTGCGGCATACTTCTTGGAACAAGGCAGTTACCTGTTCCCACGCAAAGAGGAGTATAGAGAACCATGGTGGATTTCCAGCTGATGAAGTAAAGGATTATTAAAGGAAAGGGATGACCATGGGGATCATCGTTAATTCTCTGAAACAGAATCCGCCCTTTTCACCTGCCAAACACATGCCCACTTCTCCTCTCTGGGGATAATAAAAACTTACCAGCGAACTGACAGAGGGCCTGACCCCCACCATCCACATCGACCACACACAAAAATAAAAAACCGTACCCTCCAGCTACTAATTATAATGCTAACTTGCACAATTTCCCTGCATTTTAAAACAATGGGAAAATGGTGGTGGGATGAGACTTAGAAGAATGGCCTCTTGTCAGTCTCCACTAACAAAAATAGGCAACACCAAGTCAGCTACTCCTCAGCATAGCTATGTCCATCGCAGCCTTCTTGGGTTTCAGGAGGCACAAACAAAGGTTCTCACAATTATGGTGAAACGCTGAACACCTGCAAATAATTTTCAACGTAGTGGTTAATTGAAAAGCTCTGCGGCATACTTCTTGGAACAAGCCAGTTACCTGTTCCCACGCAAAGAGGAGTATATAGAACCATGGTGGATTTCCAGCTGAAGAAGTAAAGGATTATTAAAGGAACGGGATGACCATGGGGATCATCGTTAATCCTCTGAAACAGAATCCGCCCTTTTCACCTGCCAAACACATGTCCACTTCTCCTCTCTGGGGATAATAAAAACTAACCAGCGAACTGACAGAGGGCCTGACCCCCACCATCCACATCGACCACACACACAAAAAAAAACCGTACCCTCCAGCTACTAATTATAATGCTAACTTGCAAAATTTCCCTGCATTTTAAAACAATGGAATAATGGTGGTGGGACGATACTTAGAAGAATGGATTCTTGTCAGTCTCCACTAACAAAAATAGGCAACACCAAGTCAGCTACTCCTCAGCATAGCTATGTCCGTCGCAGCCTTCTTGGGTTTCAGGAGGCACAAACAAAGGTTCTCACAATTATGGTGAAACGCTGAACACCTGCAAATAATTTTCAACGTAGTGGTTAATTGAAAAGCTCTGCGGCATACTTCTTGGAACAAGGCAGTTACCTGTTCCCACGCAAAGAGGAGTATATAGAACCATGGTGGATTTCCAGCTGATGAAGTAAAGGATTATTAAAGGAACGGGATGACCATGGGGATCATCATTAATTCTCTGAAACAGAATCCGCCCTTTTCACCTGCCAAACACATGCCCACTTCTCCACTCTCGGGATAATAAAAACTAACCAGCGAACTGACAGAGGGCCTGACCAACACATCCACATCGACCACACACACAAAAAAAAAACCGTACCCTCCAGCTACTAATTATAATGCTAACTTGCAATATTTCCCTGCATTTTAAAACAATGGAAAAATGGTGGTGGGATGAGACTTAGAAGAATGGCTTCTTGTCAGTCTCCACTAACAAAAATAGGCAACACCAAGTCAGCTACTCCTCAGCATAGCTATGTCCATCGCAGCCTTCTTGGGTTTCAGGAGGCACAAACAAAGGTTCTGACAATTATGGTGAAACGCTGAACACCTGCAAATAATTTTCAACGTAGTGGTTAATTGAAAAGCTCTGCGGCATACTTCTTGGAACAAGGCAGTTACCTGTTCCCACGCAAAGAGGAGTATATAGAACCATGGTGGATTTCCAGCGGATGAAGTAAAGGATTATTAAAGGAACGGGATGACCATGGGGATCATCGTTAATTCTCTGAAACAGAATCCGCCCTTTTCACCTGCCAAACACATGCCCACTTCTCCTCTCTGGGGATAATAAAAACTAACCTGCGAACTGACAGAGGGCCTGACCCCCCCATCCACATCGACCACACACAAAAAAAAAAACCGTACCCTCCAGCTACTAATTATAATGCTAACTTGCAAAATTTCCCTGCATTTTAAAACAATGGAAAAATGGTGGTGGGATGATACTTAGAAGAATGGCTTCTTGTCAGTCTCCACTAATAAAAAATAGGCAACACCAAGTCAGCTACTCCTCAGCATAGTTATGTCCGTCGCAGCCTTCTTGGGTTTCAGGAGGCACAAACAAATGTTCTCACAATTATGGTGAAACGCTGAACACCTGCAAATAATTTTCAACGTAGTGGTTAATTGAAAAGCTCTGCGGCATACTTCTTGGAACAAGCCAGTTACCTGTTCCCACGCAAAGAGGAGTATATAGAACCATGGTGGATTTCCAGCTGATGAAGTAAAGGATTATTAAAGGAACGGGATGACCATGGGGATCATCGTTAATTCTCTGAAACAGAATCCGCCCTTTTCACCTGCCAAACACATGCCCACTTCTCCTCTCTGGGGATAATAAAAAATAACCAGCGAACTGACAGAGGGCCTGACCACCCCATCCACATCGACCACACACACAAAAAAAAAACCGTACCCTCCAGCTACTAATTATAATGCTAACTTGCAAAATTTCCCTGCATTTTAAAACAATGGAAAAATGGTGGTGGGATGATACTTAGAAGAATGGCTTCTTGTCAGTCTCCACTAACAATAATAGGCAACACCAAGTCAGCTACTCCTCAGCATAGCTATGTCCATCGCAGCCTTCTTGGGTTTCAGGAGGCACAAACAAATGTTCTCACAATTATGGTAAAACGCTGAACACCTGCAAATAATTTTCATCGTAGTCGTTAATTGAAAAGCTCTGCGGCATACTTCTTGGAACAAGACAGTTACCTGTTCCCACGCAAAGAGGAGTATATAATACCATGGTGGATTTCCAGCTGATGAAGCAAAGGATTCTTAAAGGAATGAGATGACCATGCGGATCCTGTTTAATTCTCTGAAACAGAATCCGCACTTTTCACCTGCCAAGCACATGCCCACTACTCTTCTCTGGGGATAATAAAAACTAACCAGTGAAGTGACAGAGGGCCTGACCCCCCCCATCCACATTGACCACACACAAAAAAAAAAAACCGTACCCTCCAGCTACTAATTATAATACTAACTTGCAAAATTTCCCTGCATTTTAAAACAATGGAAAAATGGTGGTGGGATGATACTTAGAAGAATGGCTTCTTGTCAGTCTCCACTAACAAAAATAGGCAACACCAAGTCAGCTACTCCTCAGCATAGTTATGACCGTCGCAGCCTTCTTCTGCATTTTAAAACAATGGAAAAATGGTGGTGGGATGATACTAGAAGAATGGCTTCTTGTCAGTCTCCACTAACAAAAATAGGCAACACCAAGTCAGCTACTCCTCAGCATAGTTATGTCCGTCGCAGCCTTCTTGGGTTTCAGGAGGCACAAACAAAGGTTCTCACAATTATGGTGAAACGCTGAACACCTGCAAATAATTTTCAACATAGTGGTTAATTGAAAAGCTCTGCGGCATACTTCTTGGAACAAGGCAGTTACCTGTTCCCACGCAAAGAGGAGTATAGAGAACCATGGTGGATTTCCAGCTGATGAAGTAAAGGATTATTAAAGGAAAGGGATGACCATGGGGATCATCGTTAATTCTCTGAAACAGAATCCGCCCTTTTCACCTGCCAAACACATGCCCACTTCTCCTCTCTGGGGATAATAAAAACTAACCAGCGAACTGACAGAGGGCCTGACCCCCACCATCCACATCTACCACACACAAAAATAAAAAACCGTACCCTCCAGCTACTAATTATAATGCTAACTTGCACAATTTCCCTGCATTTTAAAACAATGGGAAAATGGTGGTGGGATGAGACTTAGAAGAATGGCCTCTTGTCAGTCTCCACTAACAAAAATAGGCAACACCAAGTCAGCTACTCCTCAGCATAGCTATGTCCATCGCAGCCTTCTTGGGTTTCAGGAGGCACAAACAAAGGTTCTCACAATTATGGTGAAACGCTGAACACCTGCAAATAATTTTCAACGTAGTGGTTAATTGAAAAGCTCTGCGGCATACTTCTTGGAACAAGCCAGTTACCTGTTCCCACGCAAAGAGGAGTATATAGAACCATGGTGGATTTCCAGCTGAAGAAGTAAAGGATTATTAAAGGAACGGGATGACCATGGGGATCATCGTTAATTCTCTGAAACAGAATCCGCCCTTTTCACCTGCCAAACACATGCCCACTTCTCCTCTCTGGGGATAATAAAAACTAACCAGCGAACTGACAGAGGGCCTGACCCCCCCCATCCACATCGACCACACACACAAAAAAAAACCGTACCCTCCAGCTACTAATTATAATGCTAACTTGCAAAATTTCCCTGCATTTTAAAACAATGGAATAATGGTGGTGGGACGATACTTAGAAGAATGGATTCTTGTCAGTCTCCACTAACAAAAATAGGCAACACCAAGTCAGCTACTCCTCAGCATAGCTATGTCCGTCGCAGCCTTCTTGGGTTTCAGGAGGCACAAACAAAGGTTCTCACAATTATGGTGAAACGCTGAACACCTGCAAATAATTTTCAACGTAGTGGTTAATTGAAAAGCTCTGCGGCATACTTCTTGGAACAAGGCAGTTACCTGTTCCCACGCAAAGAGGAGTATATAGAACCATGGTGGATTTCCAGCTGATGAAGTAAAGGATTATTAAAGGAACGGGATGACCATGGGGATCATCATTAATTCTCTGAAACAGAATCCGCCCTTTTCAACTGCCAAACACATGCCCACTTCTCCACTCTCGGGATAATAAAAACTAACCAGCGAACTGACAGAGGGCCTGACCAACACATCCACATCGACCACACACACACAAAAAAAACCGTACCCTCCAGCTACTAATTATAATGCTAACTTGCAATATTTCCCTGCATTTTAAAACAATGGAAAAATGGTGGTGGGATGAGACTTAGAAGAATGGCTTCTTGTCAGTCTCCACTAACAAAAATAGGCAACACCAAGTCAGCTACTCCTCAGCATAGCTATGTCCATCGCAGCCTTCTTGGGTTTCAGGAGGCACAAACAAAGGTTCTGACAATTATGGTAAAACGCTGAACACCTGCAAATAATTTTCAACGTAGTGGTTAATTGAAAAGCTCTGCGGCATACTTCTTGGAACAAGGCAGTTACCTGTTCCCACGCAAAGAAGAGTATATAGAACCATGGTGGATTTCCAGCGGATGAAGTAAAGGATTATTAAAGGAACGGGATGACCATGGGGATCATCGTTAATTCTCTGAAACAGAATCCGCCCTTTTCACCTGCCAAACACATGCCCACTTCTCCTCTCTGGGGATAATAAAAACTAACCAGCGAACTGACAGAGGGCCTGACCCCCCCATCCACATCGACCACACACAAAAAAAAAAACCGTACCCTCCAGCTACTAATTATAATGCTAACTTGCAAAATTTCCCTGCATTTTAAAACAATGGAAAAATGGTGGTGGGATGATACTTAGAAGAATGGCTTCTTGTCAGTCTCCACTAATAAAAAATAGGCAACACCAAGTCAGCTACTCCTCAGCATAGTTATGTCCGTCGCAGCCTTCTTGGGTTTCAGGAGGCACAAACAAATGTTCTCACAATTATGGTGAAACGCTGAACACCTGCAAATAATTTTCAACGTAGTGGTTAATTGAAAAGCTCTGCGGCATACTTCTTGGAACAAGCCAGTTACCTGTTCCCACGCAAAGAGGAGTATATAGAACCATGGTGGATTTCCAGCTGATGAAGTAAAGGATTATTAAAGGAACGGGATGACCATGGGGATCATCGTTAATTCTCTGAAACAGAATCCGCCCTTTTCACCTGCCAAACACATGCCCACTTCTCCTCTCTGGGGATAATAAAAAATAACCAGCGAACTGACAGAGGGCCTGACCACCCCATCCACATCGACCACACACACAAAAAAAAAACCGTACCCTCCAGCTACTAATTATAATGCTAACTTGCAAAATTTCCCTGCATTTTAAAACAATGGAAAAATGGTGGTGGGATGATACTTAGAAGAATGGCTTCTTGTCAGTCTCCACTAACAATAATAGGCAACACCAAGTCAGCTACTCCTCAGCATAGCTATGTCCATCGCAGCCTTCTTGGGTTTCAGGAGGCACAAACAAATGTTCTCACAATTATGGTAAAACGCTGAACACCTGCAAATAATTTTCATCGTAGTCGTTAATTGAAAAGCTCTGCGGCATACTTCTTGGAACAAGACAGTTACCTGTTCCCACGCAAAGAGGAGTATATAATACCATGGTGGATTTCCAGCTGATGAAGCAAAGGATTCTTAAAGGAATGAGATGACCATGCGGATCCTGTTTAATTCTCTGAAACAGAATCCGCACTTTTCACCTGCCAAGCACATGCCCACTACTCTTCTCTGGGGATAATAAAAACAAACCAGCGATCTGACAGAGGGCCTGAACACCCATCCTGACCGACCCCACAAAACAAAAAAGTACCCTCCAGCTACTAATTATAATGCCAAGTGCAAAATTTCCCTGCATTTTTAAACAATGGAGAAATGATGGTGGGATGATTCTTAGAAGAATGGCTTCTTGTCAGTCTCCACTGACAAAAATAGGCAACACCAAGTCAGCTACGCCTCAGGATAGTTATGTCCGTAGCAGCCATATTTGGTTTCAGTAGGCACATACACACGTTATCACAATTATGGTGAAACGCTGAAAACCTGCAAAGGATTGTCAACATACTGGTTAATTGAAAACCTCTGAGGCATACTTCTTGGAACTAGCCAGTTTCCTGTGCCCACGCATAGACAAGTATATAGAACCATGGTGGATTCCCAGCTCATGAAGCAAAGGATACTTAAAGGAACGGGATTACCATGCGGATCCTGTTTAATTCTCTGAAACAGATCCGCAGTTTTCACCTGCCATACTAATACCCACTTCTCCTCTCTGGGGATAATAAAACCCACCGGGGAACTGACAGAGGGCCTGACCAACACATCCACACCGACCCCACAGGAAAAAAAAAAAAAAAAACACTGTAGCCTCCAGCTACTAATTATAATGCTAACTTGCAAAATTTTCCTGCATTTTTAAACAATGGAAAAATGATGGTGAGATGATACTTACAAGAATGGATTCTTGTCAGTCTCCACTAACAAAAATAGGCAAAACCAAGTCAGCTACGCCTCAGCATAGTTATGTCCGTCGCAGCCTTCTTGGGTTTCAGGAGGCACAAACAAAGGTTATCACAATTATGGTGAAACGCTGAACACCTGCAAATAATTTTCAACGTAGTGGTTAATGGAAAAGCTCTGCGGCATACTTCTTGGAACAAGGCAGTTACCTGTTCCCACGCAAAGAGGAGTATATAGAACCATGGTGGATTTCCAGCTGATGAAGTAAAGGATTATTAAAGGAAAGGGATGACCATGGGGATCATCGTTAATTCTCTGAAAGAGAATCCGCCCTTTTCACCTGCCAAACACATGCCCACTTCTCCTCTCTTGGGATAATAAAAACTAACCAGCGAACTGACAGAGGGCCTGACCCCCACCATCCACATCGACCACACACTAAAAAAAAACCGTACCCTCCAGCTACTAATTATAATGCTAACTTGCAAAATTTCCCTGCATTTTAAAACAATGGAAAAATGGTGGTGGGATGAGACTTAGAAGAATGGCTTCTTGTCAGTCTCCACTAACAAAAATAGGCAACACCAAGTCAGCTACTCCTCAGCACAGTTATGTCTGTCGCAGCCTTCTTGGGTTTCAGGAGGCACAAACAAATGTTCTCACAATTATGGTGAAACGCTGAACACCTGCAAATAATTTTCAACGTACTGGTTAATTGAAAAGCTCTGCGGCATACTTCTTGGAACAAGCCAGTTACCTGTTCCCAGGCAAAGAGGAGTATAGAGAACCATGGTGGATTTCCAGCTGATGAAGTAAAGGATTATTAAAGGATAGGGATGACCATGGGGATCATCGTTAATTCTCTGAAACAGAATCCGCCCTTTTCACCTGCCAAACACATGCCCACTTCTCCTCTCTGGGGATAATAAAAACTAACCAGTGAAGTGACAGAGGGCCTGACCCCCCCCATCCACATCGACCACACACAAAAAAAAAAACCGTAACCTCCAGCTACTAATTATAATGCTAACTTGCAAAATTTCCCTGCATTTTAAAACAATGGAAAAATGGTGGTGGGATGATACTTAGAAGAATGGCTTCTTGTCAGTGTCCACTAACAAAAATAGGCAACACCAAGTCAGCTACTCCTCAGCATAGTTATGTCCGTCGCAGCCTTCTTAGGTTTCAGGAGGCACAAACAAGGGTTCTCACAATTATGGTGAAACGCTGAACACCTGCAAATAATTTTCAACGTAGTGGTTAATTGAAAAGCTCTGCGGCATACTTCTTGGAACAAGCCAGTTACCTGTTCCCAGGCAAAGAGGAGTATAGAGAACCATGGTGGATTTCCAGCTGATGAAGTAAAGGATTATTAAAGGAAAGGGATGACCATGGGGATCATCGTTAATTCTCTGAAACAGAATCCGCCCTTTTCACCTGCCAAACACATGCCCACTTCTCCTCTCTGGGGATAATAAAAAATAACCAGCGAACTGACAGAGGGCCTGACCGCCCCCCCATCCACATCGACCACACACACACAAAAAAATCGTACCCTCCAGCTACTAATTATAATGCTAACTTGCAAAATTTCCCTGCATTTTAAATCAATGGAAAAATGGTGGTGGGATGATACTTAGAAGAAAGGCTTCTTGTCAGTCTCCACTAACAAAAATAGGCAACACCAAGTCAGCTACTCCTCAGCATAGTTATGTCCGTCGCTGCCTTCTTGGGTTTCAGGAGGCACAAACAAAGGTTCCACAATTATGGTGAAACGCTGAACATCTGCAAATAATTTTCAACTTAGTGGTTAATTGAAAAGCTCTGCGGCATACTTCTTGGAACAAGCCAGTTACCTGTTCCCACGCAAAGAGGAGTATATAGAACCATGGTGGATTTCCAGCTGATGAAGTCAAGGATTATTAAAGGAACGGGATGACCATGGGGATCATCGTTAATTCTCTGAAACAGAATCCGCCCTTTTCACCTGCCAAACACATGCCCACTTCTCCTCTCTGGGGATAATAAAAACTAACCAGCGAACTGACATTGGGCCTGACCCCCCCCCATCCACATCGACCACACACCAAAAAAAAAATCGTACCCTCCAGCTACTAATTATAATGCTAACTTGCAAAATTTCCCTGCATTTTAAAACAATGGAAAAATGGTGGTGGGATGATACTTAGAAGAATGGCTTCTTGTCTGTCTCCACTAACAAAAATAGACAACACCAAGTCAGCTACTCCTCAGCATAGTTATGTCCGTCGCAGCCTTCTTGGGTTTCAGGAGGGACATACAAACGTTATCAAAATTATGGTGAAACGCTGAAAACCTGCAAATAATTTTCAACGTACTGGTTAATTTGAAAACTCTCCAGCATAATTCTTGGAACAAGCTAGGTACCTGTGCCCACGCATAGAGGAGTATATAGAAACATGGTGGAATCCCAGCTGATGAAGCAAAGGATTCTTAAAGGAATGAGATGACCATGCGGATCCTGTTTAATTCTCTGAAACAGAATCCGCACTTTTCACCTGCCAAGCACATGCCCACTACTCTTCTCTGGGGATAATAAAAACAAACCAGCGATCTGACAGAGGGCCTGAACACCCATCCTGACCGACCCCACAAAACAAAAAAGGACCCTCCAGCTACTAATTATAATGCCAAGTGCAAAATTTCCCTGCATTTTTAAACAATGGAGAAATGATGGTGGGATGATACTTAGAAGAATGGCTTCTTGTCAGTCTCCACTGACAAAAATAGGCAACACCAAGTCAGCTACGCCTCAGGATAGTTATGTCCGTAGCAGCCATATTTGGTTTCAGTAGGCACATACACACGTTATCACAATTATGGTGAAACGCTGAAAACCTGCAAAGGATTGTCAACATACTGGTTAATTGAAAACCTCTGAGGCATACTTCTTGGAACTAGCCAGTTTCCTGTGCCCACGCATAGACAAGTATATAGAACCATGGTGGATTCCCAGCTCATGAAGCAAAGGATACTTAAAGTAACGGGATTACCATGCGGATCCTGTTTAATTCTCTGAAACAGATCCGCAGTTTTCACCTGCCATACTAATACCCACTTCTCCTCAATGGGGATAATGAAACCCACCGGGGAACTGACAGAGGGCCTGACCAACACATCCACACCGACCCCACAGGAAAAAAAAAAAAAAAAACACCATAGCCTCCACCTACTAATTATAATGCTAACTTGCAAAATTTTCCTGCATTTTTAAACAATGGAAAAATGATGGTGAGATGATACTTACAAGAATGGATTCTTGTCAGTCTCCACTAACAAAAATAGGCAAAACCAAGTCAGCTACGCCTAAGCATAGTTATGTCTGTCGCAGCCATCTTGGGTTTCAGGAGGCACAAACAAAGGTTCTCACAATTATGGTGAAACGCTGAACACCTGCAAATAATTTTCAACGTAGTGGTTAATTGAAAAGCTCTGCGGCATACTTCTTGGAACAAGGCAGTTACCTGTTCCCACGCAAAGAGGAGTATATAGAACCATGGTGGATTTCCAGCTGATGAAGTAAAGGATTATTAAAGGAAAGGGATGACCATGGGGATCATCGTTAATTCTCTGAAACAGAATCCGCCCTTTTCACCTGCCAAACACATGCCCACTTCTCCTCTCTGGGGATAATAAAAACTAACCAGCGAACTGACAGAGGGCCTGACCCCCACCATCCACATCGACCACACACTAAAAAAAAACCGTACCCTCCAGCTACTAATTATAATGCTAACTTGCAAAATTTCCCTGCATTTTAAAACAATGGAAAAATGGTGGTGGGATGATACTTAGAAGAATGGCTTCTTGTCAGTCTCCACTAACAAAAATAGGCAACACCACGTCAGCTACTCCTCAGCACAGTTATGTCTGTCGCAGCCTTCTTGGGTTTCAGGAGGCACAAACAAATGTTCTCACAATTATGGTGAAACGCTGAACACCTGCAAATAATTTTCAACGTAGTGGTTAATTGAAAATCTCTGTGGCATACTTCTTGGAACAAGCCAGTTACCTGTTCCCAGGCAAAGAGTAGTATAGAGAACCATGGTGGATTTCCAGCTGATGAAGTAAAGGATTATTAAAGGATAGGGATGACCATGGGGATCATCGTTAATTCTCTGAAACAGAATCCGCCCTTTTCACCTGCCAAACACATGCCCACTTCTCCTCTCTGGGGATAATAAAAACTAACCATTGAACTGACAGAGGGCCTGACCCCCCCATCCACATCGACCACACACACAAAAAAAAACCGTACCCTCCAGCTACTAATTATAATGCTAACTTGCAAAATTTCCCTGCATTTTAAAACAATGGAAAAATGGTGGTGGGATGATACTTAGAAGAATGGCTTCTTGTCAGTCTCCACTAACAAAAATAGGCAACACCAAGTCAGCTACTCCTCAGCATAGTTATGTCCGTCGCAGCCTTCTTGGGTTTCAGGAGGCACAAACAAAGGTTCTCACAATTATGGTGAAACGCTGAACACCTGCAAATAATTTTCAACGTAGTGGTTAATTGAAAAGCTCTGCGGCATACTTCTTGTACCAAGCCAGTTACCTGTTCCCAGGCAAAGAGTAGTATAGAGAACCATGGTGGATTTCCAGCTGATGAAGTAAAGGATTATTAAAGGAACGGGATGACCATGGGGATCATCGTTAATTCTCTGAAACAGAATCCGCCCTTTTCACCTGCCAAACACATGCCCACTTCTCCTCTCTGGGGATAATAAAAAATAACCAGCGAACTGACAGAGGGCCTGACCGCCCCCCCATCCACATCGACCACACACACAAAAAAAACCGTACCCTCCAGCTACTAATTATAATGCTAACTTGCAAAATTTCCCTGCATTTTAAATCAATGGAAAAATGGTGGTGGGATGATACTTAGAAGAATGGCTTCTTGTCAGTCTCCACTAACAAAAATAGGCAACACCAAGTCAGCTACTCCTCAGCATAGCTATGTCCGTCGCAGCCTTCTTGGGTTTCAGGAGGCACAAACAAAGGTTCTGACAATTATGGTAAAACGCTGAACACCTGCAAATAATTTTCAACGTAGTGGTTAATTGAAAAGCTCTGCGGCATACTTCTTGGAACAAGGCAGTTACCTGTTCCCACGCAAAGAGGAGTATATAGAACCATGGTGGATTTCCAGCGGATGAAGTAAAGGATTATTAAAGGAACGGGATGACCATGGGGATCATCGTTAATTCTCTGAAACAGAATCCGCCCTTTTCACCTGCCAAACACATGCCCACTTCTCCTCTCTGGGGATAATAAAAACTAACCAGCGAACTGACAGAGGGCCTGACCCCCCCATCCACATCGACCACACACAAAAAAAAAAACCGTACCCTCCAGCTACTAATTATAATGCTAACTTGCAAAATTTCCCTGCATTTTAAAACAATGGAAAAATGGTGGTGGGATGATACTTAGAAGAATGGCTTCTTGTCAGTCTCCACTAATAAAAAATAGGCAACACCAAGTCAGCTACTCCTCAGCATAGTTATGTCCGTCGCAGCCTTCTTGGGTTTCAGGAGGCACAAACAAATGTTCTCACAATTATGGTGAAACGCTGAACACCTGCAAATAATTTTCAACGTAGTGGTTAATTGAAAAGCTCTGCGGCATACTTCTTGGAACAAGCCAGTTACCTGTTCCCACGCAAAGAGGAGTATATAGAACCATGGTGGATTTCCAGCTGATGAAGTAAAGGATTATTAAAGGAACGGGATGACCATGGGGATCATCGTTAATTCTCTGAAACAGAATCCGCCCTTTTCACCTGCCAAACACATGCCCACTTCTCCTCTCTGGGGATAATAAAAAATAACCAGCGAACTGACAGAGGGCCTGACCACCCCATCCACATCGACCACACACACAAAAAAAAAACCGTACCCTCCAGCTACTAATTATAATGCTAACTTGCAAAATTTCCCTGCATTTTAAAACAATGGAAAAATGGTGGTGGGATGATACTTAGAAGAATGGCTTCTTGTCAGTCTCCACTAACAATAATAGGCAACACCAAGTCAGCTACTCCTCAGCATAGCTATGTCCATCGCAGCCTTCTTGGGTTTCAGGAGGCACAAACAAATGTTCTCACAATTATGGTAAAACGCTGAACACCTGCAAATAATTTTCATCGTAGTCGTTAATTGAAAAGCTCTGCGGCATACTTCTTGGAACAAGACAGTTACCTGTTCCCACGCAAAGAGGAGTATATAATACCATGGTGGATTTCCAGCTGATGAAGCAAAGGATTCTTAAAGGAATGAGATGACCATGCGGATCCTGTTTAATTCTCTGAAACAGAATCCGCACTTTTCACCTGCCAAGCACATGCCCACTACTCTTCTCTGGGGATAATAAAAACAAACCAGCGATCTGACAGAGGGCCTGAACACCCATCCTGACCGACCCCACAAAACAAAAAAGTACCCTCCAGCTACTAATTATAATGCCAAGTGCAAAATTTCCCTGCATTTTTAAACAATGGAGAAATGATGGTGGGATGATTCTTAGAAGAATGGCTTCTTGTCAGTCTCCACTGACAAAAATAGGCAACACCAAGTCAGCTACGCCTCAGGATAGTTATGTCCGTAGCAGCCATATTTGGTTTCAGTAGGCACATACACACGTTATCACAATTATGGTGAAACGCTGAAAACCTGCAAAGGATTGTCAACATACTGGTTAATTGAAAACCTCTGAGGCATACTTCTTGGAACTAGCCAGTTTCCTGTGCCCACGCATAGACAAGTATATAGAACCATGGTGGATTCCCAGCTCATGAAGCAAAGGATACTTAAAGGAACGGGATTACCATGCGGATCCTGTTTAATTCTCTGAAACAGATCCGCAGTTTTCACCTGCCATACTAATACCCACTTCTCCTCTCTGGGGATAATAAAACCCACCGGGGAACTGACAGAGGGCCTGACCAACACATCCACACCGACCCCACAGGAAAAAAAAAAAAAAAAACACTGTAGCCTCCAGCTACTAATTATAATGCTAACTTGCAAAATTTTCCTGCATTTTTAAACAATGGAAAAATGATGGTGAGATGATACTTACAAGAATGGATTCTTGTCAGTCTCCACTAACAAAAATAGGCAAAACCAAGTC
The DNA here is from genome assembly GCF_041146395.1 of Eulemur rufifrons. Classification (NCBI taxonomy): domain Eukaryota; kingdom Metazoa; phylum Chordata; class Mammalia; order Primates; family Lemuridae; genus Eulemur; species Eulemur rufifrons. The sequence continues at coordinate 1,293,060 of NW_027182822.1, read as the reverse complement.
AGCTACGCCTCAGCATAGTTATGTCCGTCGCAGCCTTCTTGGGTTTCAGGAGGCACAAACAAAGGTTATCACAATTATGGTGAAACGCTGAACACCTGCAAATAATTTTCAACGTAGTGGTTAATGGAAAAGCTCTGCGGCATACTTCTTGGAACAAGGCAGTTACCTGTTCCCACGCAAAGAGGAGTATATAGAACCATGGTGGATTTCCAGCTGATGAAGTAAAGGATTATTAAAGGAAAGGGATGACCATGGGGATCATCGTTAATTCTCTGAAAGAGAATCCGCCCTTTTCACCTGCCAAACACATGCCCACTTCTCCTCTCTTGGGATAATAAAAACTAACCAGCGAACTGACAGAGGGCCTGACCCCCACCATCCACATCGACCACACACTAAAAAAAAACCGTACCCTCCAGCTACTAATTATAATGCTAACTTGCAAAATTTCCCTGCATTTTAAAACAATGGAAAAATGGTGGTGGGATGAGACTTAGAAGAATGGCTTCTTGTCAGTCTCCACTAACAAAAATAGGCAACACCAAGTCAGCTACTCCTCAGCACAGTTATGTCTGTCGCAGCCTTCTTGGGTTTCAGGAGGCACAAACAAATGTTCTCACAATTATGGTGAAACGCTGAACACCTGCAAATAATTTTCAACGTAGTGGTTAATTGAAAAGCTCTGCGGCATACTTCTTGGAACAAGCCAGTTACCTGTTCCCAGGCAAAGAGGAGTATAGAGAACCATGGTGGATTTCCAGCTGATGAAGTAAAGGATTATTAAAGGATAGGGATGACCATGGGGATCATCGTTAATTCTCTGAAACAGAATCCGCCCTTTTCACCTGCCAAACACATGCCCACTTCTCCTCTCTGGGGATAATAAAAACTAACCAGTGAAGTGACAGAGGGCCTGACCCCCCCCATCCACATCGACCACACACAAAAAAAAAAACCGTAACCTCCAGCTACTAATTATAATGCTAACTTGCAAAATTTCCCTGCATTTTAAAACAATGGAAAAATGGTGGTGGGATGATACTTAGAAGAATGGCTTCTTGTCAGTGTCCACTAACAAAAATAGGCAACACCAAGTCAGCTACTCCTCAGCATAGTTATGTCCGTCGCAGCCTTCTTAGGTTTCAGGAGGCACAAACAAGGGTTCTCACAATTATGGTGAAACGCTGAACACCTGCAAATAATTTTCAACGTAGTGGTTAATTGAAAAGCTCTGCGGCATACTTCTTGGAACAAGCCAGTTACCTGTTCCCAGGCAAAGAGGAGTATAGAGAACCATGGTGGATTTCCAGCTGATGAAGTAAAGGATTATTAAAGGAAAGGGATGACCATGGGGATCATCGTTAATTCTCTGAAACAGAATCCGCCCTTTTCACCTGCCAAACACATGCCCACTTCTCCTCTCTGGGGATAATAAAAAATAACCAGCGAACTGACAGAGGGCCTGACCGCCCCCCCATCCACATCGACCACACACACACAAAAAAATCGTACCCTCCAGCTACTAATTATAATGCTAACTTGCAAAATTTCCCTGCATTTTAAATCAATGGAAAAATGGTGGTGGGATGATACTTAGAAGAAAGGCTTCTTGTCAGTCTCCACTAACAAAAATAGGCAACACCAAGTCAGCTACTCCTCAGCATAGTTATGTCCGTCGCTGCCTTCTTGGGTTTCAGGAGGCACAAACAAAGGTTCCACAATTATGGTGAAACGCTGAACATCTGCAAATAATTTTCAACTTAGTGGTTAATTGAAAAGCTCTGCGGCATACTTCTTGGAACAAGCCAGTTACCTGTTCCCACGCAAAGAGGAGTATATAGAACCATGGTGGATTTCCAGCTGATGAAGTCAAGGATTATTAAAGGAACGGGATGACCATGGGGATCATCGTTAATTCTCTGAAACAGAATCCGCCCTTTTCACCTGCCAAACACATGCCCACTTCTCCTCTCTGGGGATAATAAAAACTAACCAGCGAACTGACATTGGGCCTGACCCCCCCCCATCCACATCGACCACACACCAAAAAAAAAATCGTACCCTCCAGCTACTAATTATAATGCTAACTTGCAAAATTTCCCTGCATTTTAAAACAATGGAAAAATGGTGGTGGGATGATACTTAGAAGAATGGCTTCTTGTCTGTCTCCACTAACAAAAATAGACAACACCAAGTCAGCTACTCCTCAGCATAGTTATGTCCGTCGCAGCCTTCTTGGGTTTCAGGAGGGACATACAAACGTTATCAAAATTATGGTGAAACGCTGAAAACCTGCAAATAATTTTCAACGTACTGGTTAATTTGAAAACTCTCCAGCATAATTCTTGGAACAAGCTAGGTACCTGTGCCCACGCATAGAGGAGTATATAGAAACATGGTGGAATCCCAGCTGATGAAGCAAAGGATTCTTAAAGGAATGAGATGACCATGCGGATCCTGTTTAATTCTCTGAAACAGAATCCGCACTTTTCACCTGCCAAGCACATGCCCACTACTCTTCTCTGGGGATAATAAAAACAAACCAGCGATCTGACAGAGGGCCTGAACACCCATCCTGACCGACCCCACAAAACAAAAAAGGACCCTCCAGCTACTAATTATAATGCCAAGTGCAAAATTTCCCTGCATTTTTAAACAATGGAGAAATGATGGTGGGATGATACTTAGAAGAATGGCTTCTTGTCAGTCTCCACTGACAAAAATAGGCAACACCAAGTCAGCTACGCCTCAGGATAGTTATGTCCGTAGCAGCCATATTTGGTTTCAGTAGGCACATACACACGTTATCACAATTATGGTGAAACGCTGAAAACCTGCAAAGGATTGTCAACATACTGGTTAATTGAAAACCTCTGAGGCATACTTCTTGGAACTAGCCAGTTTCCTGTGCCCACGCATAGACAAGTATATAGAACCATGGTGGATTCCCAGCTCATGAAGCAAAGGATACTTAAAGTAACGGGATTACCATGCGGATCCTGTTTAATTCTCTGAAACAGATCCGCAGTTTTCACCTGCCATACTAATACCCACTTCTCCTCAATGGGGATAATGAAACCCACCGGGGAACTGACAGAGGGCCTGACCAACACATCCACACCGACCCCACAGGAAAAAAAAAAAAAAAAACACCATAGCCTCCACCTACTAATTATAATGCTAACTTGCAAAATTTTCCTGCATTTTTAAACAATGGAAAAATGATGGTGAGATGATACTTACAAGAATGGATTCTTGTCAGTCTCCACTAACAAAAATAGGCAAAACCAAGTCAGCTACGCCTAAGCATAGTTATGTCTGTCGCAGCCATCTTGGGTTTCAGGAGGCACAAACAAAGGTTCTCACAATTATGGTGAAACGCTGAACACCTGCAAATAATTTTCAACGTAGTGGTTAATTGAAAAGCTCTGCGGCATACTTCTTGGAACAAGGCAGTTACCTGTTCCCACGCAAAGAGGAGTATATAGAACCATGGTGGATTTCCAGCTGATGAAGTAAAGGATTATTAAAGGAAAGGGATGACCATGGGGATCATCGTTAATTCTCTGAAACAGAATCCGCCCTTTTCACCTGCCAAACACATGCCCACTTCTCCTCTCTGGGGATAATAAAAACTAACCAGCGAACTGACAGAGGGCCTGACCCCCACCATCCACATCGACCACACACTAAAAAAAAACCGTACCCTCCAGCTACTAATTATAATGCTAACTTGCAAAATTTCCCTGCATTTTAAAACAATGGAAAAATGGTGGTGGGATGATACTTAGAAGAATGGCTTCTTGTCAGTCTCCACTAACAAAAATAGGCAACACCACGTCAGCTACTCCTCAGCACAGTTATGTCTGTCGCAGCCTTCTTGGGTTTCAGGAGGCACAAACAAATGTTCTCACAATTATGGTGAAACGCTGAACACCTGCAAATAATTTTCAACGTAGTGGTTAATTGAAAATCTCTGTGGCATACTTCTTGGAACAAGCCAGTTACCTGTTCCCAGGCAAAGAGTAGTATAGAGAACCATGGTGGATTTCCAGCTGATGAAGTAAAGGATTATTAAAGGATAGGGATGACCATGGGGATCATCGTTAATTCTCTGAAACAGAATCCGCCCTTCTCACCTGCCAAACACATGCCCACTTCTCCTCTCTGGGGATAATAAAAACTAACCATTGAACTGACAGAGGGCCTGACCCCCCCATCCACATCGACCACACACACAAAAAAAAACCGTACCCTCCAGCTACTAATTATAATGCTAACTTGCAAAATTTCCCTGCATTTTAAAACAATGGAAAAATGGTGGTGGGATGATACTTAGAAGAATGGCTTCTTGTCAGTCTCCACTAACAAAAATAGGCAACACCAAGTCAGCTACTCCTCAGCATAGTTATGTCCGTCGCAGCCTTCTTGGGTTTCAGGAGGCACAAACAAAGGTTCTCACAATTATGGTGAAACGCTGAACACCTGCAAATAATTTTCAACGTAGTGGTTAATTGAAAAGCTCTGCGGCATACTTCTTGTACCAAGCCAGTTACCTGTTCCCAGGCAAAGAGTAGTATAGAGAACCATGGTGGATTTCCAGCTGATGAAGTAAAGGATTATTAAAGGAACGGGATGACCATGGGGATCATCGTTAATTCTCTGAAACAGAATCCGCCCTTTTCACCTGCCAAACACATGCCCACTTCTCCTCTCTGGGGATAATAAAAAATAACCAGCGAACTGACAGAGGGCCTGACCGCCCCCCCATCCACATCGACCACACACACAAAAAAAACCGTACCCTCCAGCTACTAATTATAATGCTAACTTGCAAAATTTCCCTGCATTTTAAATCAATGGAAAAATGGTGGTGGGATGATACTTAGAAGAATGGCTTCTTGTCAGTCTCCACTAACAAAAATAGGCAACACCAAGTCAGCTACTCCTCAGCATAGTTATGTCCGTCGCTGCCTTCTTGGGTTTGAGGAGGCACAAACAAATGTTCCACAATTATGGTGAAACGCTGAACATCTGCAAATAATTTTCAACGTACTGGTTAATTGAAAAGCTCTGCGGCATACTTCTTGGAAGAAGCCAGTTACCTGTTCCCACGCAAAGAGGAGTATATAGAACCATGGTGGATTTCCAGCTAATGAAGTCAAGGATTATTAAAGGAACGGGATGACCATGGGGATCATCGTTAATTCTCTGAAACAGAATCCGCCCTTTTCACCTGCCAAACACATGCCCACTTCTCCTCTCTGTGGATCATAAAAACTAACCAGCGAACTGACAGAGGGCCTGACCACCCCATCCACATCGACCACACACACACAAAAAAAACCGTACCCTCCAGCTACTAATTACAATGCTAACTTGCAAAATTTCCCTGCATTTTAAAACAATGGAAAAATGGTGGTGGGATGATACTTAGAAGAATGGCTTCTTGTCAGTCTCCACTAACAAAAATAGGCAACACCAAGTCAGCTACTCCTCAGCATAGCTATGTCCGTCGCAGACTTCTTGGGTTTCAGGAGGCACAAACAAAGGTTCTCACAATTATGGTGAAACGCTGAACACCTGCAAATAATTTTCAACGTAGTGGTTAATTGAAAATCTCTGCGGCATACTGCTTGGAACAAGCCAGTTACCTGTTCCCACGCAAAGAGGAGTATAGAGAACCATGGTGGATTTCCAGCTGATGAAGTAAAGGATTATTAAAGGAACGGGATGACCATGGGGATCATCGTTAATTCTCTGAAACAGAATCCGCCCTTTTCACCTGCCAAACACATGCCCACTTCTCCTCTCTGGGGATAATAAAAAATAACCAGCGAACTGACAGAGGGCCTGACCGCCCCCCCATCCACATCGACCACACACACAAAAAAAACCGTACCCTCCAGCTACTAATTATAATGCTAACTTGCAAAATTTCCCTGCATTTTAAATCAATGGAAAAATGGTGGTGGGATGATACTTAGAAGAATGGCTTCTTGTCAGTCTCCACTAACAAAAATAGGCAACACCAAGTCAGCTACTCCTCAGCATAGTTATGTCCGTCGCTGCCTTCTTGGGTTTGAGGAGGCACAAACAAATGTTCCACAATTATGGTGAAACGCTGAACATCTGCAAATAATTTTCAACGTACTGGTTAATTGAAAAGCTCTGCGGCATACTTCTTGGAAGAAGCCAGTTACCTGTTCCCACGCAAAGAGGAGTATATAGAACCATGGTGGATTTCCAGCTAATGAAGTCAAGGATTATTAAAGGAACGGGATGACCATGGGGATCATCGTTAATTCTCTGAAACAGAATCCGCCCTTTTCACCTGCCAAACACATGCCCACTTCTCCTCTCTGGGGATCATAAAAACTAACCAGCGAACTGACAGAGGGCCTGACCACCCCATCCACATCGACCACACACACACAAAAAAAACCGTACCCTCCAGCTACTAATTACAATGCTAACTTGCAAAATTTCCCTGCATTTTAAAACAATGGAAAAATGGTGGTGGGATGATACTTAGAAGAATGGCTTCTTGTCAGTCTCCACTAACAAAAATAGGCAACTCCAAGTCAGCTACTCCTCAGCATAGCTATGTCCATCGCAGCCTTCTTGGGTTTCAGGAGGCACAAACAAAGGTTCTCACAATTATGGTAAAACGCTGAACACCTGCAAATAATTTTCAACATAGTGGTTAATTGAAAAGCTCTGCGGCATACTTCTTGGAACAAGGCAGTTACCTGTTCCCACGCAAAGAGGAGTATAGAGAACCATGGTGGATTTCCAGCTGATGAAGTAAAGGATTATTAAAGGAACGGGATGACCATGGGGATCATCGTTAATTCTCTGAAACAGAATCCGCCCTTTTCACCTGCCAAACACATGCCCACTTCTCCTCTCTGGGGATAATAAAAACTAACCATTGAACTGACAGAGGGCCTGACCCCCCCATCCACATCGACCACACACACACACAAAAAAAAAACCGTACCCTCCAGCTACTAATTATAATGCTAACTTGCAAAATTTCCCTGCATTTTAAAACAATGGAAAAATGGTGGTGGGATGATACTTAGAAGAATGGCTTCTTGTCAGTCTCCACTAACAAAAATAGGCAACACCAAGTCAGCTACTCCTCAGCATAGTTATGTCCGTCGCAGCCTTCTTGGGTTTCAGGAGGCACAAACACACGTTATCACAATTATGGTGAAACGCTGAACACCTGCAATTAATTTTCAACGTACTGGTTAATTGAAAAGCTCTGCGGCATACTTCTTGGAACAAGGCAGTTACCTGTTCCCACGCAAAGAGGAGTATATAGAACCATGGTGGATTTCCAGCTGATGAAGTAAAGGATTATTAAAGGAACGGGATGATCATGGGGATCATCGTTAATTCTCTGAAACAGAATCCGCCCTTTTCACCTGCCAAACACATGCCCACTTCTCCTCTCTGGGGATAATAAAAACTAACCAGCGAACTGAAAGAGGGCCTGACCCCCACCATCCACATCGAACACACACAAAAAAAAAACCGTACCCTCCAGCTACTAATTATAATGCTAACTTGCAAAATTTCCCTGCATTTTAAAACAATGGAAAAATGGTGGTGGGATGATACTTAGAAGAATGGCTTCTTGTCAGTCTCCACTGACAAAAATAGGCAACACCAAGTCAGCTACGCCTCAGCATAGTTATGTCCATAGCAGCCATATTTGGTTTCAGTAGGCACTTACACACGTTATCACAATTATGGTGAAACGCTGAAAACCTGCAAAGGATTGTCAACATACTGGTTAATTGAAAAGCTCTGAGGCATACTTCTTGGAACAAGCCAGTTACCTGTTCCCACGCAAAGAGGAGTATATAGAACCATGGTGGATTCCCAGCTCATGAAGCAAAGGATTCTTAAAGGAACGGGATTACCATGTGGATCCTGTTTAATTCTCTGATACAGATCCGCAGTTTTCACCTGCCATACTAATACCCACTTCTCCTCTCTGGGGATAATAAAAACAAACCAGCGAACTGACAGTGGGCCTGACCAACAAATCCACACCGACCCCACAGGAAAAAAAAAAAAAAACACCGTAGCCTCCAGCAACTAATTATAATGCTAACTTGCAAAATTTTCCTGCATTTTTAAACAATGGAAAACTGATGGTGAGATGATACTTAGAAGAATGGATTATTGTCAGTCTCCACTAACAAAAATAGGCAAAACCAAGTCAGCTACGCCTCAGCATAGTTATGTCCGTCGCAGCCTTCTTGGGTTTCAGGAGGCACAAACAAACGTTATCACAATTATGGTGAAACGCTGAACACCTGCAAATAATTTTCAACGTACTGGTTAATTGAAAAGCTCTGCAGCATACTTCTTGTAACAAGCCAGTTACTTGTTCCCACGCAAAGAGGAGTATATAGAACCATGGTGGATTTCCAGCTGATGAAGTAAAGGAATATTAAAGAAACTGGATGACCATGGGGATCATCGTTAATTCTCTGAAACAGAATCCGCCCTTTTCACCTGCCAAACACATGCCCACTTCTCCTCTCTGGGGATAATAAAAACTAACCAGCGAACTGACAGAGGGCCTGACCCCCACCACCCACATCGACCACACACAAAAAAAAAACCGTACCCTCCAGCTACTAATTATAATGCTAACTTGCAAAATTTCCCTGCATTTTAAAACAATGGAAAAATGGTGGTGGGATGATACTTAGAAGAATGGCTTCTTGTCTGTCTCCACTAACAAAAATAGGCAACACCAAGTCAGCTACTCCTCAGCATAGTTATGTCCGTCGCAGCCTTCTTGGGTTTCAGGAGGCACAAACAAAGGTTCTCACAATTATGGTGAAACGCTGAACACCTGCAAATAATTTTCAACGTAGTGCTTAATTGAAAAGCTCTGCGGCATACTTCTTGGAACAAGGCAGTTACCTGTTCCCACGCAAACAGGAGTATAGAAAACCATGGTGGATTTCCAGCTGATGAAGTAAAGGATTATTAAAGGAACGGGATGACCATGGGGATCATCGTTAATTCTCTGAAACAGAATCCGCCCTTTTCACCTGCCAAACACATGCCCACTTCTCCTCTCTGGGGATAATAAAAACTAACCAGCGAACTGACAGAGGGCCTGACCTCCACCATCCACATCGACCACACACACAAAAAAAACCGTACCCCCCAGCTACTAATTATAATGCTAACTTGCAAAATTTCCCTGCATTTTAAAACAATGGAAAAATGGTGGTGGGATGATACTTAGAAGAATGGCTTCTTGTCAGTCTCCACTAACAAAAATAGGCAACACCAAGTCAGCTATTCCTCAGCATAGTTATGTCCGTCGCAGCCTTCCTCTGCATTTTAAAACAATGGAAAAATGGTGGTGGGATGATACTAGAAGAATGGCTTCTTGTCAGTCTCCACTAAGAAAAATAGGCAACACCAAGTCAGCTACTCCTCAGCATAGTTATGTCCGTCGCAGCCTTCTTGGGTTTCAGGAGGCACAAACAAAGGTTCCACAATTATGGTGAAACGCTGAACATCTGCAAATAATTTTCAACGTAGTGGTTAATTGAAAAGCTCTGCGGCATACTTCTTGTAACAAGCCAGTTACCTGTTCCCACGCAAAGAGGAGTATATAGAACCATGGTGGATTTCCAGCTAATGAAGTCAAGGATTATTAAAGGAACGGGATGACCATGGGGATCATCGTTAATTCTCTGAAACAGAATCCGCCCTTTTCACCTGCCAAACACATGCCCACTTCTCCTCTCTGGGGATAATAAAAACTAACCAGCGAACTGACAGAGGGCCTGACCACCCCATCCACATCGACCACACACACACAAAAAAAACCGTACCCTCCAGCTACTAATTACAATGCTAACTTGCAAAATTTCCCTGCATTTTAAAACAATGGAAAAATGGTGGTGGGATGATACTTAGAAGAATGGCTTCCTGTCAGTCTCCACTAACAAAAATAGGCAACACCAAGTCAGCTACTCCTCAGCATAGCTATGTCCATCGCAGCCTTCTTGGGTTTCAGGAGGCACAAACAAAGGTTCTCACAATGATGGTAAAACGCTGAACACCTGCAAATAATTTTCAACGTAGTGGTTAATTGAAAAGCTCTGCGGCATACTTCTTGGAACAAGGCAGTTACCTGTTCCCACGCAAAGAGGAGTATAGAGAACCATGGTTGATTTCCAGCTGATGAAGTAAAGGATTATTAAAGGAACGGGATGACCATGGGGATCATCGTTAATTCTCTGAAACAGAATCCGCCCTTTTCACCTGCCAAACACATGCCCACTTCTCCTCTCTGGGGATAATAAAAACTAACCATTGAACTGACAGAGGGCCTGACCCCCCCATCCACATCGACCACACACACACACAAAAAAAAAACCGTACCCTCCAGCTACTTATTATAATGCTAACTTGCAAAATTTCCCTGCATTTTAAAACAATGGAAAAATGGTGGTGGGATGATACTTAGAAGAATGGCTTCTTGTCAGTCTCCACTAACAAAAATAGGCAACACCAAGTCAGCTACGCCTCAGCATAGTTATGCCCGTGGCAGCCATGTTGGGTTTAAGGAGGCATATACAAACTTTATCATAATTATGTTGAAACGTGCTGAAAACCCGGCAAATAATTCTCAACGTACTGTTTAATTCAAAAGCTCTGTGGCATACTTCTTGGAAGAAGCCTGTTACCTGGGCCCACGCATAGAGGGGTCTGGAGAACCATGGTGGATTCCAAGGTGATGAATCTAAGGATTCTTAAAGGAACAGGCTGAAAAGTGCAGATCCTGACTGAAACAGGTTTCGGACTTTTTGCCTACAAAACACATGCCCACTTCTCCTCTCTAGGGATAACAAAAACAACCCATCGGATTGACAGATGGCCTGCCCCCGCCCCCCACCACCCCACACAAAATCGTGCCCTCCAGCGACTGATCCTTATGCTATCTGGCAATACGTCCTCTGCCTTTTAAAATAATGGAGATAGAATGGTGGAATTATACCTAAAAGACTGGCTTATTGCCAGACTCCCATACCAAGTATTGGCAACAGCAAGTCACCTAGGCCTCAGCACACGTTTGTCCCTGGCAGCCATCTTGGGTTTAAGGAGGCACAGATGAACCTTATCACAATTATGGTGAAAGGTGCTGCAAAAGCGGTCAAGTAATTCTCATGGTAGTGGTTACTTGAAAAGCTCTGCGGCATAATTCTTTGAACTAGCCAGTTAACTGGGCCCACGCATAGAGCAGTCTAGAGGCCCATGGTGGATTCCCAGCTGATGAAGCAAGGGATTCTTAATGGAACGGGGTGAAAAGTGCGGTTTCTGTTTCAGTCTAAGACAGAAACGGGGTCCGAACTTTTTACCTGCCACACACATGCCCACTTCTCCGGTCTGGGGAAAATAAAAACCATCCAGCGAACTGACAGAGGGCCTGCGCCCCCCACCCACACCGACCCCACAAATAAAAATGTCCCCTCCAGCTACTAATTATTATGCTAACTTGCAAAGGTTTCCGTGCATTTTAAAATAATGGGGAAAGTATGGTGGAATGATACTTAAAAGAATGGCCTCCTTCCAGCCTCCAGTAACAAGTGTCGTGAAATCCAAGTGACCTAGGCCTCAGCATAGTTTTCTCCGTGGCAGCCATCTTGTGTTTAAGGAGGCACAGACGATCCTTATCACAATTATGGTGATATGTGCTGCAGAAACTGGCAAATAATTCTACACGTAGTGTTTATCTCAAAAGCTGTGCAGCATACATCTTGGTACAGGCCAGTTCATGGGCCCATGCATGGAGGGTTCTAAGGAACCATGGTGGATTCCCAGCTGATGAATCAAAGGATTTTTAATGGAACCGGCTGAAAAGTGCGGATACTGTTTCAGTCTAACTGAAACAGGATCCGCACATTTCACCTGCCACAAATATATCCACTTCCCTGTCTGGGCATAATAAACACAAACAACCAGACTGACAGAGGGACTGTCCCCCAAACCACCCCGATCCCACCCAAAAACGTCCCCTCCGTTGACTCATCCTTATGCTAACTGCCGAAAGTTGCTCACCTTTTAATATAAGGGAGAAAGGATGGGGCAATGATAATTAAAAGACTGGATTCTTGTCAGACTCCCGTACCAAGTATTGGCAACACCAAGCGAGAGAACCCTCAGTATAGGTTTGTCCATGGAAGCCATCTAGGGTTTAAGGAAGCACAAATGAACCTTATCAAAATTATGGTAAAAGTGCTGGAAAAGCTGGCAAATAATTTCCATGGTAGTGGTTATTTCAAATGCTCTGTGGCATACTTCTTTGAACTAGCCTGTTAAGTGGGTCCACACATAGTGGGGTGTAGAGAACTATGGTGGATTCCCAGCTGATGAAGCAAAGGATTCTTAAAGGAACAGGATGAAAAGTGCCGATCCTGTATCAGTCTAAGACTGAAACAGGATCCACACTTTTCACTTGCCACACACATGTCCACTTCTCCTCTCCGGGGATAATAAAAACAAACCACTGGACTGACAGAGGGCCTGGCTCTGCCTCTCCCACCCCACACAAAAACGTTTCCTCCAGCGACTCATCCTTAAGCTAAATGGCAATAGGTGCTCTGCCTTTTAAAATAGTTGTGAAAGGAAGGTGGAATGATACTTAAAGGAATGGCTTCTTGCCACGGACCAGTACCAATTATCGGCAACTCCAAGGGAGATTGGCCTAACCGTAGTTGTTTCTGTGGAAGCCAGCTTGGGTTTCAGGATGCACTGCCTAACCTTTTCACAATCATTGTGAAAGTTGCTGCAAAAACTGGCAAATAATACTCAATGTAGTGGTTATTTCCAAAGCTCTGCGGCATACATCTTGGAACTAGCCAGTTACCTGGACCCACACATAGAGGGGTCTCGACAGCCATGGTGGATTCCCAGCTGATGAATCAAAGGATTCGTAAAGGAACTGGCTGAAAAGTGCGGATCCTGTTTCAGTCTAAGACTGAAACAGGATCCGTACTTTTCACCTGCCACACACATGCCCACCTCTCCTCTTTGGGCATAATAAAGACAAACCACCAGACAGACAGAGAGCCTTCCCCTCAACGCACCACCCGACCCCACTCAAAAACGTCCCCTCCAGCAACTCATTCTTATGATAACTGGAAAAAGGTGTTCTGCCTTTTAAAATGATGGAGAAAGGATGGTGGAATGACTCTTAATAACATGGCTTCTTGCCAGGCTCCAGTACCAACTATCGGCAACACCAAGTGAACTAGGCCTCAGCATACTTTTGTCCGCCCCAGCCATCTTGGGTTGAAGGAGGCACGGACCAACCTTATCACAATTATGGTGAAAGGTGGTGCAAAAACTAGCAAATAATTCTCAACGTAGTGGTTATTTCAAAAGCTCTGTGGCATACTTCTTGGAACTTGCCAGTTACCTGGGCCCACGCATAGAGGTCTTTAAAGAACCATGGTGTATTCCCAGCTGATGAATCAAACGATTCTTTTTTGTTTGTTTGTTTGTTTGTTAGCTCATTATGGGGGTACAAAAGATCAGGCTATATACATTCCCCATGCCTCCCCTTTCCCCCGATTCTGAGCTTCAATTTTGTCCATTCCCTAGTCAGTGCACATCACATTCATCATGTAGGTGTGCACCCCTCCTCTCCCCCACCCCATCCCCCCCAGTTAGAACTTGAAGGGTGTCCATTCCCCAGGCAGTGCACATCACATTCATCAAGTAGGTATACACCCATCCCTTCCACCCGGCCCCAACCTCTGTCCGATACCCAATTGGTGTTGTTCCCAAATGTGCACTCAGGGAAACCAATTTGCTGGTGAGTACATGTGGTGCTTATTTTTCCATTCTTGGGATACTTCACTTAATAGAATGGGATCCAGCTCTCTCCAGGAGAACCAAAGAGATGCCATATCACCATTATTTCTAATAGCTGAGTAATATTCCATGGTATACATATACCACATTTTGCTAATCCATTCATGAATTGATGGGCATTTGGGTTGTTTCCACATCTTTGTGATTGTGAATTGTGCTGCTATAATCATTCGGGTGCAGGTGTCTTTTTTATAGAATGACTTTTGTTCTTCTGGGTAGATGTCCAATAATGGAATTGCTGGATCGAATGGTAGGTCTACTTGAATCTGTTTAAGGTATCTCCACATTGCTTTCCACAGGGGCTGCACTAGTTTACAGTCCCACCAGCAGTTTATGAATGTACCTATCTCGCCACACCCACACCAACATGTATAGTTTTGGGACTTTTTGATAAAGGCCATTCCTACTGGAGTTAAGTGATATCTCATTGTGGTTTTGATTTGCATTTCCCTGATGATTAGAGATGTTGAACACTTTTTCATATGTTTGTTAGCCATTTTTATATCTTCTTTTGAAAAATTTCTATTTATGTCCTTTGCCCACTTTTTGATAGGGTTGTTTGATTTTTTCTTACTGATTTTTCTGAGTTCTAAATAGATTCTTGTTATCAGTCCTTTATCTGATGTGTAGTATGCGAAAATTTTTTCCCATTCTGTAGGTTGTCCATTTACTCTCGTGACTGTTTCTTTGGCTGTGCAGAAGCTTTTTAATTTGATCAGGTCCCATTTATTTATTTTTGTTGTTGCTGTGATTGCTTTAGGGGTCTTCTTCATAAATTCTTTGCCTAGGCCAATGTCTGTAAGAGTCTTTCCTACATTTTCTTCTAGAATTCTAATAGTTTCTGACCTTAGGTTTAAGTCTGTTAACCACTGTGATTTGATTTTTGTGTGTCCTGTTTTAGTCTTCTACATGTGGATATCCAGTTTTCCCAGCACCATTTATTAAATAAGGAATCTTTTCCCCAGAGTATGTTTTTGTCTGCTTTGTCAAAGATTAGATGGCTATATGAGGATGGTTTTATATTGGGATTTTCTGTTCTGTTCCACTGGTCTGTGTCCCTGCACTTGTGCCAGTACCAGGCTGTTTTAAGAACCACAGCCTTGTAGTATAGTTTGAAGTCTGGCAAATTAATACTTCCCATTTTGTTTTTGTTGTTTAAGATTGCTTTTGCTAAACGGGGTCTTCCCTGGTTCCATACAAAGCGTAAAATTATTTTTTCTATGTCTGTGAAAAAAGATGTTGGTAATTTAATAAGGATTGCATTGAATCTGTAGATAACTTTGGGCAGTATAGACATTTTAACAATGTTGATTCTACCGATCCATGAGCATGGTATGGTTTTCCACCTATTTACATGTTCTGCAATTTCCTTCCTCAGTGTTTCATAGTTCTCCCTATAGAGGTCCTTTACCTCCTTAGTTAAATAAATTCCTAGGTATTTTATTTTCTTTGTTGCTATTTTGAAGGGTATTGAGTCCTTAATTTGGTTTTCCATTTGACTGTTATTGGCATATATGAATTCCTCTGATTTGTGTGTATTGATTTTCTATCCTGAGACTTTACTGAATTCATTGATCAATTCCAGGAGTCTCTTGGTTGAAACCTTGGGGTTTTATAGATATAACATCATATCATCAGCAAAGAGTGAGAGTTTGATCTCTTCTGTCCCTATTTCAACTCCCTTGATTCTGCTCTCTTGCCTGATAGCTCTTGCAAGGACTTCCAATACTATGTAGAAAAGTAATGGGGACAGTGGTAAGCCTTGTCTGGTTCCAGTTTGAAGTGGGAATGCTTTCAGTTTTTCCCCATTCAGTATGATGTTGGCTGAGGGTTTGTCGTATATGGCTTGTATCATTTTTATATAGGCCCCATCTATGCCTATTTTGTTAAGTGTTCTTATCATAAAAGGGTGTTGAATTTTGTCAAATGCTTTCTCTGCATCTATTGAGAGGATCATCTGATCTTTATTTTTGCTTCTATTTATGTGATGAATTACATTCCCATATGTCAAACCATCCCTGCATCTCTGGGATGAAGCCCACTTGGTCGTGATGGATTATTTTTTTGATAAGCACTTGGATTCGATTTGTTAGAATTTTATTGAGAATTTTTGCATCTATATTCATAAGAGAAATTGGTCTATAGTTCTCTGTTTTAGTTGCATCCTTTCCTGGATTTGGTATCAGGATTATGTTGGCTTGGTAAAAAGTGTTGGGGAGAATCCCATCCTTCTCTATATTGGAGAATAGTTTATGTACGATGGGCACCAGTTCTTCTTTGTAGGTATGGTAGAATTCAGGTGTGAACCCATCTGGTCCAGGGCTTTTCTTTTTGGGAAGGTTTTTTATTGCTGTTTCAATTTCAGATCTAGATATCGGTCTATTCAGGAATTCTGTGTCTTCCTGGTTGAGCCTGGGAAGGCTGTGTGTTTATAAGAATTTGTCCATTTCCTCCAGGTTTTCTAATTTGTGTGCATAAAGATTTTTGTAGAATTCATAGATGATATCATGTATCTCTGTGGCATCAGTCGTGATTACTCCTTTCGTGTTCCTGATCGAGGTTATAAGAGATTTTTCTTTTCTGCTCTTGGTTAGTTTAGCCAGAGGTGTGTCAATTTTGTTTATTTTTTCAAAGAACCAACTTTTGGTTTTATTAATCTCCGTTATGGTTTGGTTTAATCTCCCTTATGGTCCTTTTCATTTAGTTCTGATTTAATCTTAATAATTTCCTTCTGCTGGGTTTGGGTTTGGTCTCTTCTTTCTTCTCCAGCTCTTTGAGTCTATTCATTAGATTGTCTATTTGTAAGTTTTCTGTCTTTTTGGTATAGGCATTTATGGAAATAAATTTTCCTCTCAGGACTGCTTTAGCTGTGTCCCACAGATTTTGATAAGTTGTATCTCCTTTGTCGTTTAATTCAGAGAATCTTTTGATTTCTGACTTGATTTCTTCATTTATAAAATGATTGTTCAGGAGAAGGTTATTTAGCTTCCATGACTTTGAGTAGAAATGAGGATTTCTGTTAGGGTTCATTGTTACTTTTATTCCACTGTGATCCGAGAAGCTGCATGGTATTATTTCTATATTTTTAAATTTTTTAAGACATGCTTTATGTCCTAAGATATGGTCAATCTTGGAGAATGTCCCATGAGCTGATGAGAAGAACTTATATTCAGTGGTATTTGGGTAGAATGTCCTGTAGATGTCAGTCAGGCCCATTTGTTCTAGCATTCTATATACGTCCAATATTTCTTTGTTTATTTTTTGTTTGGAGGATCTGTCTTGAACTGTCAGTGGCGTGTTAAAATCTCTGGCTACTAAAGTGTTGTTATCTATCATTTGGTTCAGATCAAGTAGGGTTTGCTTTATGAATCTGGGTGCACCTAGATCGGGTGCATATATGTTAAGTATAGTTATGTCTTCTTGTTGAATTGTACCCTTCACCAGTATATAGTAACCATCTTTGTCTTTCTTTACTTTTGTTGATTTAAAAACTACGTTATCGGAGATTAGAACTGCCACGCCAGCTTTCTTTTGGGTTCCATTTGCTTGGAATATTGATTTCCACCCTTTTATTTTCAGTCTAAATGCATCCTTGCAGGTTAGATGAGTTTCCTGAAGACAGCAGATACTTGGCTTATATCTTTTTTATCCATCGGGCCAGTCCATGTCTCTTGAGTGGGGAATTCAATCCATTCACATTTAATGAGAGAACTGATAAGCGAGACAGATTGCTGTTCCTCATGTTGGGTTGAATTTCATTGATCTGTTTTCTCTCTTGAGCCATTATGATAACTGTGTTTTCATATTTATCTCTTGATTAGTGTTACATTCGAAGGTCCTTCTTGTGCTGGACCACGTGTAACTCTGTTTTGAATACTTCTTGGAAAGCTGCTCTTGTCTTGGTGAATTCTCTGAGTTTTTGTTTATCTGAGAATGTCTTAATTTCACCTTCATATATAAAACTGAGCTTATCTGGGTACAGGATTCTAGGCTGGGCATTATTCTGTTTCAGAAGAGTGAGAATGGGGCTCCAATCTCTTCTTGCTTGTAAGGTTTCAGTTGAGAAATCTGGCGTGATTCGGATGGGCTTTCCTTTGTATGTTACTTGTTTTTTTCTCCTTACAGATTGAAGAAGGGCCTCGTTAGTGGATATTTTGGTCAGTCTGATAACTACATGACGTGGTGTCTTCCTATTTGGTATGAATCTCTCAGAGGTTCTTTGAGCTTCTTGAACCTGTGTATCTAGAGATTTGGCAAGGCCTGGGAAATTTTCCTCAATTATATCTTCAGATACTTTATTCAACCCTTGCTTATTGTCTTCTTCACCCTCAGGAATGCCGATAACTCTCACGTTAGGCTTCTTTACATAATCCCACATTTCTTGTAGACTATGATTATTTCTCATGTTTCTTTGTTTTAACTCTGTGACTGCCTTATTTAATTGGAAAGTGTTATCTTCGATCTCTGAGATTCTTTCTTCTGTTTGATCTACCCTGCTCTTGAGACTTTCCACTGTGTTTTGTAGCTCCTTGAATAAATTTTTCATTTCCAGGAGTTCAGTTTGATTTTTCTTCAGTATTTCAATTTCTTTGGTGAATTTTTCTTCCAAGTCCTGGATCTTTTTTGTGGTTTCTTTGTGTTGATTATCCATTTTTTCTTGCATAATGTTCAGCGTATTTATGATCCATGTTTGAAATTCTTCCTGTGACATGTTGCTATTTGGAATCTGCTTTGTGTTAATTGGTGGAGAACTAGTAATCCTCTTTGAGGGCATGGTTTCAGCTTGATTCTTTATACTCCTAGAGTTCCTTCGCTGAGCCCTTCCCATCTGAATGAATCCTTAAGATCCCTTCTTTCAGCTTTAGTCTGGATAGGGGCACACTGTGAGTGCCAGGTAAGCTGCCTCCTCTGTCACTAGGGGGAGCCCTTCACATATTGTTCAGGATTTTGCTAGCTCCGCTGGGGGGGCTGCCCCTCTTCCTCTCCCGAGGTGGCTTCTGTCTCTCTCTGCAAGAAAGACAGTGGATAGGGAGAGTGGAGCGGTGCCCTCATTCGCCCAGCGCCCCAGCCACTGCAGTTCCCGCGGGAGATGGTCTGCCCCACCCCAATGTCTGCAAGGTCCACGCTCCACTCTCTCGTGACTGGGGAACCACTCAGTGTTCACAAAAAGGTGGAGCTCCTAGTCAGGGTCCGTGGACTAGGGAAGGGAGCCGCCCAGGGAGCCGCCCGGTACCCAATCGCTCCTCAGCGTTTAGGCTGTGGACCCCGACAATGGCGGCCGCCCGTCTGCAGATCACTGTCACTGGGGTTGAATGCTCAGGGACCGGCAGAGGCCAGAGGAGCCGGGGAGCGGGAGAATCCAGCCGCCCACCTATACGAGGCAGTTTGGCGTCTGCTAGAGCCGGGACCAAAGCAGCCCCACCGCCCACGTATAGGAGACAGTTGCTAGGTGCGTCAGCTGCGCACAGCACTCCAGGGTCCAAAATGCCTCCTGCCAATGTCTCCTCTCTGCAGAGCCCCACATCTCCCGTGGCGATTCTGCACCGACTTCAGTCAGATCCTCAATTGAGTGGGTGTGGAGGTCAGAGGGGGAACAAGATGCTTTCCTGTGGGGCTGAACCCACCCCACTCTCTGGTGAGGTGGGTACAGCTGTCCCGTGCTCCCTTCTCTATTGGCCATCCCGCACTCTCCAGATTTTGGTGATTTATTTCCCTAATCACCTCAGTCTTTTCTTGCTCTCTCTCTCTGTCCCACGCTGATTCTCCATGGATTCACACCACCGTTCTTGTGGGGAAGTGAACCTCTAGGGTTGTGGCAGTGGGAGACCCATGCCTTCCACTCCAGGAGCACGAATCCAGGAGGTCACCACCATTCCACCATCATTGAGAATGAATCAAAGGAGTCTTAAAGGAACGGGCTGAAAAGTGCGGATCCTGTTTCAGTCTAAGTCTGAAACAGGATCCGCACTTTTCACCTGCCACACACATGCCCACTTCTCCTCTCTGGGCATAATAAAAACAAACCACTGGACTGACAGAGGGCTTGCCCCCCCACACACACCACACGACCCCACACAAAAACGTCCCCTCCAGTGACTCATTCTTATGCTAACTGGCAAACGGTGCTATGCCTTTTAAAATAATGGAAAAAGGATGGTGGAATGATACTTGAAAGACTGGTTTTATTCCACGCTCCCGTACCAAGTATCGGCAACACCAAGTGAGCTAGGCCTCAGCATAGTTTTTTCCCTGGCAGCCATCTTGGGATTAAGGAGGCAGAGAAGTACCTTGTCACAATTATGGTGAAAGGTGCTGCAAAAATTGGCAAATAATTCTCCACGTAGTGGTTATTTCAAAAGCTCTATGGCATACTTCTTGGAACCAGCTAGTTACCTGGGGCCACGCATAGAGGGTTATAGAGAACCATGGTGGATTCACGGAAGAAGAGTCAAATGATTCTTAAAGGAACGGGCAGAAAATGTGGATCCTGTTTCAGTCTAAGACTAAAACAGGATCCGCACTTTTCACCTGCTGCACACATGCCAACTTCTCCTCTCTGAGGATAAAAAAAAAAAAACAAAAAAAAAAAACACTGGACTGGCAGAGCGCCTGCCCCCTCACACACCAC